>NC_055962.1:33048605-33061105 GCF_018492685.1 Alosa sapidissima | reverse complement strand
GGGCTGAATCAAGCGACATGCTGACTTTGTTGGAGTGTGTAGAGATGAGTGAGTGAGATCTCCATCCTTCTTCCTGCAGTCATGTGCAGTCATGTATGCACAACCTCTAGCTCCCCATCCTTCTTCCTCTCCATTCCTCCTGTCCCCCCTTTCTCTCTCTCTCTCTCTTTCTCTCTCTCTTTCTCTCTCTTTCTCTCTCCCTCTCTCTCTCTCTATCTCTGTGTGTCTCTCTCCCTTTCTCTCTCTCTCTCTCTCTCTATCTCTGTGTGTCTCTCTCCCTTTCTCTCTCTCTCTTTCTCTCTCCCTCTCTCTCTCTCTATCCCTGTGTGTCTCTCTCCCTTTCTCTCTCTCTCTCTCTCTCTCTCTCTCTATCTCTGTGTGTCTCTCTCCCTTTCTCTCTCTCTCTTTCTCTCTCTCTCTCTCTCCTGTAAGCCAGAGGGCTCACAGCACAGCTGCTCCTGGCTGATGAAACACATGAAGGACGTGGCCTCTGCAGCCTGGAGTCAGCGATGTGCTTTACTGACTCATATTTAACAGATCGGCTGAGGAGGGCAACTGATTTTGGACCACTGACTTTGCTTTGTGAAATTGGGGCACAGCTTGTGTGTGTGTGTGTGAGAGTGAGTGGAATGGGGTTACTATGGCAGCAGGGGGTTCTGGAGATGGGGTGAGTTGGTGGAGGAAATGGGGTGGGGGTGGGGGGGGGGCATATGGCAGGCTTCCTCATAAATCCCCATTAGAGAAATATTCCACAGGATTTTATTAAGTGAACAAAACACACACACACACATAGCTTGTGTGTGTGTGTGTGTGTGTGTGTGTGCGCGTGTGAGATATCCAAACCCTTATCAGCATCTCTTCTGCATATCATGGAAATGATCAATATGATCATGATCACTCTCATTCCTAACCCCCCCCCCCCCTCCCCTCCTACATTTCAAACAGATCAGACCATCTATGGCACTGAGGAATTTTCCACCTCAACAGCTGCTCTCTCTCTCTCTATCTGTGTGTGTGTGTATGTGTGTGTGTGTGTGTATGTATGTGTATGGGTGTAGATATGTTGTATGACCTGTGTTAATGAGACTGCTGCTTTGCTACAACAGCTGTTGTGCTTACATTTCCAATAGGAAATATCATCCATGTACATTTGTCTGTGTGTGTGTGTGTGTGTGTAAGTGTGTGTGTGTGTGTGTGTGTGTGTGTGTGTGTAAGTGTGTGTGTGTGTGTGTGTGTGTGTGTGTGTGTGCATAATTACATGCTCTGCTTGTGATTGAGATAATGGAATACAGCTCTGCTGCAATGCAGGTGGAGTCGGCACAGCATGTGGGCTTTGCTGGAGTAAAGAGCTGCAGTGGTTTTGAAGGTGTACATCAGACTCAGTGGTGGGTAGGTTTGAGTGTGTGTACTGTATGTGTGTGCGCATGTGTGAGTGTGTATGTGGGTGCGCGCGTGTGTGTGTGTGTGTGTGTGTGTGTGTGTATGTGGGTGCGCATGTGTGTGTGTGTGTGTGAGTGTGTGTGTGTGTGTGTGTGTGTGTGTGTGTGTGTGTGTGTGTGTGTGTATGTGTGTGTGTGTGTGTGTGTGTGTGTGTGTGTGTGTGTGGGTGTGTGGGTGGGTGGGTGGGTGTGAGAAAGAGCGAGGACTTGGGAAAAGTGCTATGTAGTGGTGACTTCATATAAAAAAATACTAGGAGTTATTACTGCATGTAAATGACAGTGTATCAAAAATGTGCGAATATAGTGGTGGTAACTTTTCAATTTATTGAAGCTGTCATTAGCTGACATTAGGATAATTTGCTTGTTTAGATACAATGGGGACAATTAGGCTATCCATAACAAAGAACATTTATTTTTATCTCTCACTGGTCGAACCATATTGCAAATCCTTAGGCATGATTCCAGTGTAAGCTGGGCAGTCTCACTGCAGCCATGGAACTGGACCGCATTTCCTGAAAGCATTACTCAGCCACAACCATGGCAACCATGAGAGAGAATGCTCGAAAGGAGAGAAGAGGAGAGTTCTCCTTCAATTAATAATGGCCGCCACTGCACCACAGTGCTTTGAAAAGTATGCTCTCCTGAATGGTAACACACTCCTCTATTGAAAATGAATAGTGATGAATGTGCCTTAGGTCAGTGCCATTAGTCAGGCCAGAGGACAAGATAGTCGGCCTGGGTTTGAATCAGAACCCATCGCTGCAAGTCCCTGTTACGTCGCTTAGGATAAAACCATCTGCTAAAACCAGGGGTGTAGTGGGTAAACTATGAATTCTGTGATCACGGTAAGGTGGACTGCGCCATGCGGTATCAGATTTTTTAAAAAGGCATTCAGAACATGTTTGATGATGGTGGAGGTTATTGTTCAATGTTTATAAGAATACCAGTAGTATTAAATGGTTCCTAGTGTACATATATCGAGTGTACATATTGTGAATGTGGATAAAACAGTGTGATTTTTAAATGTTAAAAGTTGCAATTGGTGAATAAACTCTTTTGAGAGGTGGATAAACTGTAATAAGAGGTGGATAAACTCTATTTCTGAAATTTCAGATGTGGGTAAACTGTGTTTACTTGCATTTAGCCTCCACTACATCCCGGGCTAAAACCCACTATATTATATTTTACTTGACTTGACTTTATTGAACTTTTCTTTGTTTTACTTTACTTATCTCAGCCGAGTGAGATGCCCACCTTGGTGCCGCTGTAGAAGTCGTCCTGGATGGTGGCGTTCATGAAGCTCTGCTGCAGATGCACGCTGGCGTCGATGCCGCCCGGCAGTACCAGCTTGCCCGAGGCGTCGATCACCTTGGCACCGCCCGGGATCATCAGCTCCTTGCCCACCTGCTGGATGACGCCATTCTCGATGTAGACGTCAGCCTCCTGCGTGAAGTCGTCGTTGACCACCTTGCCGCCCTTGATCAGGATGCGCATGGAGCCCGCCCCCCCGGCCATCTGAGGGAGAGAGGGATGAAGGAGGGAGGAGGAGAGCAAGAGAGAGAGAGAGAGAGAGAGGAAAGAAAGAAACAGAGTGAGAGAGAGGGAGAGGTGGGAAAAGGGTCCGAGAAAGGGATGCAGAGTACAGTAAGAAAGAGAGAGAGAAAGAGAGAGAGAAAGAGAGAGAGCATTGAGTTGGAAAAGACGGAGAGAGGGATGGAGAGAGAATGTACAGGAGGATGAAAAGGAGGTAACAGAGGGACAATGATCAATTTGATGGAAGATATTAGTTATCAATCACAGATTCCCACAGAGTGAGACAGAGAACACAGCAAGACCTCTGTGTGTGTAAAAAAGAGATAGAGAGAAAGAGACAGCAAGAGAAGGGAAGAAAGAGAGAGAGAGAAATAGAAAGAGAGAATTTTCCACAAACTGTGACTCTGACCCTCACGCTGTATGTGCCAGCAAAAATTACATCAGGATGGGATCGTTGCCTTGGAAACAATGGCTTGTTCGAAACGCGCAGCTCTGAACGCTGACGATGTCCCTGAGGGGGTGGGAGAGGGGCACACTGATCAAGCCTGAGACCTGCCTCACACAGGTTTCTAATGCTGATCAAGCCTGAGTCCTGCCTCACACAGGTTTCTAACGCTGAGGCCATCCTTAAAAATATTTTTGTTTGCAGTAACAGCCAAAAAAAAATAAAAATGGGTCGGTAGGTAGGTCAATATTTTTTTTTTTCAAGATTCAAAGTAAAAAAAAAAGTACAATTTTGGTCATGATTACGTAGGAATGAATTTACACAAATGTGCATATCGTGACGTAACTGACTGGGTCTTCAACCCGTGCCTTCAGGCGCACCATTGCAAACCTCATTCTGATGCAGGTTATATAGACCAGCCTTTCTCAAACTTCTTTGACCTGAGGCCCGGTCATGGCAGACTTTTGGGTCATAAGGCTCATCTACATGTACCCAGAAAGAAGGCTACAACAGCTCTTGGCCACGTTATATTGAAATTTGACTATACAATACTCAATGCTATACAGTGTATTTTACAGTCTCTGCTCTGTTTCTAAGGAAGTTCCAAAAAACAACGTCGTTCTATTAAGTTTCGTTAAATAAATAAATAGCCTTCCAACAGGTTGAAGCGGAGCTTTGATACCAACGTTATCGATTAGTTTCAGTTTCTCTCGCGCAGACGCGCATTGAATGAATGCTCATACCACCACTTAATTGTAGGGCTCCATGTTTAATGACATCGATAGCAGAAACGTTTGTTTTCTTTTTTCGTCGATCCGCGGTTTCTTGATAAACTGCGCAGCAAATTATCAGATGAAGCATCGGGCCTAATTTCACTCCACGACTCCGCGGACCAGCAGTCTCCATGTTGCGGACCCATATTTTGAGAAATGCTGAATAGACCACAACCAATTTCAATACTCCGACATGGTCACCGTTAGACTAGGGGGAGAAGGGATGAGAAAAGATCTGGCCACAGTTCTTCCAGAACTTCGTGCCAAGTAAAAGCGTTATCAGTTTGTGTGAATGAAACGAAGCGTAGGCCATAGTGTGACATGCGTAAAACCAATGGTGTAGAGATGACGCCACAGGTTTTTTTTTAAGTGAGCCACGTTTGCATGTAGGCAATTTATATTCACAATACTTGGGCCTACTAAAATAAATATTATTTTATTGCATTTGTATTGGTTGTTTAGAGTAAAAAAAAACAATCGGTCGGTATTAACGCAAGTTTACAACCGGCAAGTCGGTCGGACTAAAAGGGGAAAAAAATAAATATTTGGGTCGGTTCTAAATTGACAGGGTCGGTCGGGTTACGGCAAACGAAAATATTTTTAAGGATGGCCTGATCAAGCCTGAGTCCTGCCTCACACCGGTTTCTAATGCTGATCAAGCCTGAGACCTGCCTCACAAAAGTGTCTAGATGCTGATCTACCCTGAGTCCTGCCTCACACAGGTTTCTAATGCTGATCAAGCCTGAGACCTGCCTCACAAAAGTGTCTAGATGCTGATCTACCCTGAGTCCTGCCTCACACAGGTTTCTAATGCTGATCAAGCCTGAGACCTGCCTCACAAAAGTGTCTAGATGCTGATCTACCCTGAGTCCTGCCTCACACAGGTGTCTAGATGCTGATCTACCCTGAGTCCTGCCTCACACAGGTGTCTAGATGCATGGTGCACCGCTTATTCACTTACTTTGATGTCTTGTCTCCACTGTGCTGGCCTTGTACCACCTGTAGCGTTGTCACCAACTGTTGTCAAAAGCTCCTGCTACTTTGTAACACAGTGCAGCACTCCCATTTAATCCCATCAAGTTTACTTATTTAATCCCATCATCAAGTTCACTTCCTAGAAATTAGCAGAGACAGGTCTTTTTTCACCAGTTGGGGAATGCGATGACTTACACTTAATAATGATGTCAACAACAACAATAATGTATCTCTGGGTCCATCTGTGATTGTTTACAACGATGCACGAGTCATAACGACTTAACCACCCCGTTGGCTCAATCAGCCAATCAGAGGCCTTGTTTGTTTCCCTTTGACCTCCAGCCAGCCAATGGTTCACACACACGCATAGGTCGGAAAGAATACAATGTGGTCACACTCACAGGGGACACAACCTCCACCATGTGGTTCTAAATCAAGCATCAATATGACTGCAGTAAGAGGGAACTGCACATTAACTCTAACCCCAATCCAAACCCAGTCATTACAACTACAGTGGCCCACACAGGCCAAAAAAGGGTCCATCGGCAATTCGCCATCCCTTAACCAGAGTTCTTGCTGTGTCAGCAAAAGATGTAGTCAGATGAAGGTGGAGGTCCTCACACGTGTCACATTTGCACATATCAGATGTGATGCTGGTTGTGCTGACTCAGCAAAAATCATGAAATGAGCTTCAAAGGGTTAGACTGTTTCCGGCTCCAGGAGGAATGGCTTTTAAAGGAAAATGAAAATTTAAACAACAGACCGCAAGATGAAAAGATAGAAGAGAAAAGAGAGGAGGAGAAGAAGAAGAGGATGAAGGAGGAGAAGAAGGGGGAAAGGGGAGAGAAATTGGCCTGACCTAATTTTGTCCACTCACTCATGTTCAGTTTCCAACCAAACACGGATGACACAGACTCACCATTATTAATGGAATGGGGCTTAACCACAACAGATGACATGCTTGAACAGATGAATACACAGAGAGAGAGAGAGAGAGAGAGAGACTAAGCCACGCTTCCACACCAGATATTTATGGGATCAAATAACTATTTTCCGTTCAATCTGATTCAAACCTGTGGCCTGGAACAATATCACACAGAACACACACACACACACACACACACACACACACACACACACATACACACACACACAGTGGAGCAGAAGCACACACCAAGACGGAAGCAGAAAGGTTTGTCATAACATCCAAAACATACAGTCCTTCTAAACATTCCCATACAAGCTCTTTCCAACCACACCCACAAATAAATCCAATATGCTGTGTGTGTGTGTGTGTGAGAGAGAGAGAGAGAGAGAGAAAATGGAGTAAAGAAGTGACACATAAGAAGGGAAATTAATAGCTATAAATGTTACAATAAATGCTATGAATGGTGAGTCTGTTTCCTTGTTCTACGCCTGTGCATGCACATGTGTGTCTGTGTGTCTGTGTGTGTGTGTGTGTGTGTGTGTGTGTGTGTCCTGTCCTAGCAATGTTTAAAAGACAACACACAAGCCTGGAATTCTCACTCACCCGAGACCAGCTGTTAGAAAAGCTAGAAACCGCAAGCAGCTGACACACAGCCTGCCTTCAAGCCCGAGTGATCGTTATGATCTGTTGTCATATCGGCTTTTCAAAATAAAGTTGTACGTTGAGCTAGATAAAGTAGCTAGAAAGAGAGCAACTAAAATCAAGGCAGGAGAGAAAATAAGCACATGAAGGAGACCGGGAAGAGAAAGCCAGAGAGAGAGAGAGAGAGAGAGAGAGAGAGAACGGATTAGGCTGCAGTGCTGCAATTAATATTGAATAGGTTTTAGAAATGTCAAATTCTGGGCCTACTCCAGGCATGAGATACTTGACTCATACCCATTCTGAGCATAAGACTGACACCACACACACACACACACACACACGCACGCACGCACGCACACACACACACACACACACTCACACAAATTCCATATTTCTACTACATGAGCATTCTCTTTCTAAATATAAACCTCTTTATGAACAGCATGCTTAATGCTTCACTGGCCTTGCATGCAAGTGGGTCAACTGTGATACGTTGCGTTTCAGTAATAAACTACAAACACACACTCCTGCCATACCCACAATTACCACCTCCCCCACACATGCAGTGATGCCAATCCACACACACACACACACACACACACACACACACATTTAGACATACATACATAATGTACATACATACATAGACCTATGCTTAAGACATTTGAATGGTCTGAAGTGGGTGAGGAACACCCTGATGTCATGAAGACTACATGTACATCACTTGGAGCGTGTGCGCGCATATCCATGCATCCTGCAAATGCATGGAGACAACATGGAGCAGCTGCCGGCCCTTCCTCGGCTAGCAATCGGGCCGACATTGACAGCTCCTCGGGGGAAGATGAGTCAGCTGCTCCCTAGCTGTCACCGAAGAGCAGTGCCCTTATTCGCGCCCGAGAGCACACCGCTAGGATGGGCAGACGCCGCTAATTTGTCGGCGTCCAGGCTGGGCGTCCCCAGGAGTCGGGGGTCTCCATCTGATTCACTCCTGTTCGCTTCAAAGGTGCAAATGAACTCGTTTCTCCGAAGCATACATATCCCAATTAGGCCCGGGGCCCGCCCGCATCACTGCACTATTACGCACATAAGGCACGTGAACCGAAAACCATGAACCGCAAAAACGAATAGGCCGTAAGCCAAAAAGTGAGTCAAATGTTACCAACGCGTCTACGTCCCTCTGTTTATCTCTCTCTCTGCCCGTTTCCCGCACACAGACACTAAAATTCTGAAATCCAGTGATTTCCACCAAGCATTCTATATTACTGCTCACCACATAGGCTACTGTAAGCACAGCCCTCTGTTTCTCTATAGTTCATTATAGTTCCCCTTACTTTCATGCGGTTGCGTACCTCAGTAACGCAGGTGCTGTTGATGTTAATGTAGCCTATTAGCGGAAAGTGAAAGCACTACTTCCAGTGAGGGGCCATCAATGCCTCCACGTAAGCTTAGCTCTTCCCAAACATAATGGTACACAATGATTTTTGCAAGACACACGCTGCACATAATTCATATCCAAGACTCTACATCTCGACCGTTTAATTCTGTAAAAGTACCTTAAAGGATTGTATCATTTAGCAAACCAAGCCTAAAACAAACACAAATCCTCAGAAAATTTTAAATTCTCTAGCCAACTTTGTATCAATTTTAGTCGGGCAATCGCCATCAAAAGGCACACATGATTTGGACATTACACATTCCGACATTACACAGACACATTTTGTACTGACAACCTGAGAGACCTGAATAAACCATTCCGAGCGTGTCAACCCCCCCTCCCTCCATAACACGTCTTCAGAAGGAATAGGCTACCTTTGGCAGAAGAGCTCTCACATACAGTAGTTGAATTCTGCACACACGCAATCACACGGTTAATCATCCTGCCATTCCGAGTGGCATTTCGCTCCCTGGACGATCCATTGGTCATTCAAAAATGCAGAGTGCTTATTGAACATGTTACAATAGGCACATTACTAACGTTTGTTGTCAATATAAGTAGTCTCGTCTATAAGCATATTCCCGCTCCAAAGTGCAAAGGAGAACATGAAGTCCAAGAATCCAAATCCACCGCTGTTCGTTATACAATAGAAATAAATGTATTTTCTATTAAATAATTATTTAAAAGGCGACAAATACATTTGAGCAATACTACTGTTTATATTAATATTAAATCAGTCTACATACCTTTTTGGAATTATATCCAAATGCTTATTTTCCTGCCACGTTAAACACCACCCTACCCTCAGCGCAAGACGATGACAGCTGCCAAAGCGCAAGTTGCAGATGCTCCGCGCGACCGAGCCGCGGAGCCACGCGCGCGTTTAGACAGATAGATCGACAGAAAAACCAACCAATGAAGAAGGGGCATAGAACTGGTTACATACTACTGCCAACCAATCACATGTCGAGGCTAAAAGGCGGGACAAGGTATTGTGGAATCCTGAGAGTTGGAAATGGCCGCTCCGCGGCTGGAGTGCATGAAAGCCTCTGACTTAAATCTCAAAGGGTCATTATTTATTTCAAATACACTATGCGGTCATTCGTAACAGTGACATTGACTTCTCTGATCTTTCATTTTTTTTCTTTAATGTTGTATATAATTTTATCCCCTTGCCATGCTAATTCAAAGAAACATTCCACCTTAATTTCTTTCCTAGACAGCAGCCTTCCAAAATGACATAGACAGCCTCTGAAAACTACTCCTGAAAACATGTTTAAAGGCTGTAAATGTGTGGTAGCCTATTGAATTGTGGAGTTAGCCCATAAACCGAACATCATCATTTTCAGTGTTTTTTGGAGGTGGCCCTAAAAGGGTATATTGATGATGTAATGATTTCCTCATTTAGTTTAACCCCTCCCCTTAAGAGTTGAGTGAGCAGAATTAGCTGATACTGTCTAAAGAGTTGTGTTATTTAGGATCAGATGTTTTAGTGAATAGTTGAAGTCACGCACAAAGGCGCTAAAACTTTTAATTGACACACATTTGATACACAATGTATTTTATTGAGTGCCGCTTACAAAACACATGTCGGAGTATATGTGCGGAGCGCTTTAGGCTACAACAGACGAGCTTCATGTTCAAAGTTTTTGCCTTTCCAGAGAATTTACCATGCCTTCATAGCTTAGGTGTATCTTTTTTAGTGGTTAATGGCACCCTTTTCTGTGATGTGAACTCAAAACACACATTTATTTTTGGTTTACAAAGACTTAACACGGCACCTAAACCATCCTCCCCCTCACCCAACCTACAGTATTTTACCTAAACTGCAGTAGGCATAATATTGCCCACAGTTCACCCACAACATCCACATTTATTGTAACTTGCTATAAATCATACAGGCCATGGTATGTCCCTATATTGGCAAAGGCCAGCGATGAGGTAAAGAAAAGATGGAAAAAAACCACTGAGAATCTATTCAAAAACGGGGTAAAAACCAAACCTTGGCGACATAGAAATGGACAATTGACAACCAATACATTTCAACTATAGTTTCAACAAGCATTACATCTTAATAAAAATGAAAACTTAAAACAAGGGCTGTCTTTCCAATGTGAAAGGCAGGTTTAGATTTTGAGTTGAAGGAAGTCAACTCTTTGACTAAAAGTAGACCTATAGACAACATGGGCACGTAGACTCAGACAGCCAAGAAAGACAAAGATTAGAATCGGGTGAATTTTTTTTGCACAAAAACATGACATTTAATTCAAGTGTTTTCCAGCACAAGTACATAAGAAAGGAGTCCTTCTGTAGCTGTTGGCTGCCCTGCAAGCCGACAGGAAGCTGATGCCACGGAGGGGCGGGACTCTGACTGCTACACTTCCTGTTACGCACCGACCTCACAAAGGAGTATAAATCACAGAGAGCTATGTTACTGAAAACACAACGGACCTACAGCCACAGTGAGACACAGACAGTGGAGGAGAGGTGGGGGTTGAGTGGTGGGGGCAGGGAGGAATAAGGGTCAGAAGGAGGGAGGGTTGGAGGAGGTGGTTGTAGGCCAGGTTTATTAGCACAGTGATGATGGCGATGACTTCACTAAAGCAACAGAATAGTGATGCTTATAAAGAACACCTGAGTTGTTTTTCAACCTTAAACCTGAAGATGCTTTGATTGCTGTTTGTGGCGACACACGGAACAGTTTTCAAATTCAACGATTTGACACTCAGGGAAGACCTGGAGTTCGGTTTGCACAGGTGGAAGTGTGCGATAAACCTGGCCAATAGAGGGCAGAGGGAAGGAGGGAGAGAGTGAAGAAGGGAGGACAAGAGCAAGGTGAAAAAGGGAGATGTGTGAGGATGAGAGGAGAGGGAGAAAGAGAGAGAGAGAGAGAGAGAGAGAGAGAGGGGGAGAGAGAGAAGGGTGGGGTGGGGTGTGAAGTAGAGTATGGGAGATGAACATGGCTGTGCTCAATAAATATCAAGGCAACAATTATAATAGTTATCTTTTAAAAAACAACAACAAAACAAAACCCCATTATAGTTGGATATTAACTAAAGCCAGCATACAAAACATGTTTTACGGCAAGGAATGTTGGGAACTGTAGTTTTTCTGGTGGGGATGAAGCGAGTATGGAACAGTGCACATTACTGCCAGGATGATGTCTAACGTCCAGCATAAATATATAAGGTTCCCACAGATAGGCACACACTACAGCAATGTCTAGGCTAAAACATGAATCTGTCCATTTTTATTCTTTTTGTATGCTTTTTCTTTACATTTTTATCAAATACAAAGTTAAAATGCTTTTTTAATATATTCATAAAAGAGTAAAACAATAGTGCTTTTTTCCTTTACTACGACAACTTAAAAACAGTCATTTGTCAAGACGATTTTTAAAATTCCTAACAATATATTTTTCTTACTCTTTCAGATAAAATTGTTTAGCACCTTTTTGAAACTTTTTCAGCCCCCTCTACTCAAGGATATCTTTCCGGAAAAACCCACCTCTGGCAGAGCACTGCACAGAAGCTCCACCTTCTTTAAAGCTGTCAGGTTATTGGTTAGATCTTTCACACTTAACACCTGCCTGCCAATCACGTTATCCACACAGTTCAGAAATACAAAGTGGGCGTGGTCCCCTCCCCCTTCCCCAATCACAACTACTCTGTAGCTTATTGACACAGAAGCCTCCTCCCCCTCTACCCACCCAGCCAACAGTTTCACTAACATGATTATACTGTATATCAGCAAAGAATCACATTTGTACAACTCAAAAAGTTCGATCGCTAGCACACAAAATATATTGAAACAACAATGATTAAAAAAAAAAAAACAGCAAAGAGGCAAACATATCTATGTACAATTACTCAGTATTTAATTAATGTCCTTATTCATTAATGCTGAATGCGTATGGATGTCAATTTTCTTCAGCACTGAGAGGGTGTAAAGTGTGTGTGTGTATGTGTGTGTGTGTACGCGCACACAGGTATGTATTCATATCTTCCTTTGTGGATAGTTCAATGTCATTTAACATAACTGAGTGACATCACAAGTATGTTTTGAGTCGAATCAGAGTATGACAGAGGAAAGGGTGTGGGGTACGCCTTTTGGGTTGGAGGGGAGTCAAAGGGTTCAGTGTAGAGGCCTCCGCTCTTACACTGGGATGGGGAGGTGTTGCATCCTCACACAAGACAGTACACTAGACTGGAGCACCTTAACACCTGGGTGACACGCATTCTGTACGTCCCTATCAATTCGAACAGTAATACCACATGCACAGTCTAAATAGTGTTGGCCTGGTTGGACGGCCCATAGATAGAACACAAAG
>NC_055962.1:33038605-33046105 GCF_018492685.1 Alosa sapidissima | reverse complement strand
CTTTGAGAGGCGGAACAGGGTAGGACATTGCCTAAACACAAGCATAGTAGTCCTTCAGCGGAGCGAACAGGTGCCTTATGACGGGTACACTCCAGGACCTTCCCAGCAGCCTCTGCCTGGCCAACCGACTCATGTTGGACACGTCCGTGTAGTGCACAGGGAAGCCAAACACCCTGTGGGTCGCAAGAGCACAGCACACGAGCGTGAAGTATGCCAGCACAAACATTTTCAGACACACACTCTCTCACACATACTGTACATGAGAACTCTCTTACACACACACACACACACACACACACACACACACACACACACACACACATACACACACACAAACACACACAAACACACACACACACATATAGACACAAAGACATCCCTGCTAGCATCACAACCTTTTGTACATACTAACACCCAGAAGTACACCCAACTAAATCCTTCCACATGCTTGCACACACACACATTTACGCACACCACAGGAATACAGAAACGGACACACACAAATCTAAATGCCCCTTTATGGACACAAACTAACAAGCCCTTCAACAAAACCCAAATCTACCCCCTCCACAGACACCACCCCTCCTCACACAGCCCCACATCCCTCCCTCTCGACCCCCCACCCACGTCACCGTATTACCGTTCCATCTCAGTACACCAGAGGATGTCCTCCTTCTCGCTCATGAAGACGGGGTAGTGCTGATCTTTGCCCTGCTTGATAGAATTAGACCGAGTGGTGATGGTTCTCAGTTTGTCGAACTGCAACACAAACCCAGCTTTCAAATCAGCCACACAACCCCTTCTGGTTGGCCCCGAACCCCCCCCCCCCTCCTCATCCAATCAGGAGCTCCAGTGACTCGGCACCTTGGCAACAACACAGCAGCTAGCATGAATGGTCTAACATAGCTAGGTGTTTTCAGTGAGCTTAAAAATGCTGCTGGCTAGCTTTAAAATAATTGAGTTCAGGCACAAAAAGGCTAAGGTGGAAACTAATGAAATGCAAAACAGGCAGTGGCATAGGAAAACCACTGAAAAACACTGCTTTAGCAGGCATAGTCATACAAGGTGGCTAAGCTTCAGTTTTTGATAATAAGAAAGTCTAGTAGTACGCCATTGCCTCTATTTCCAAGAAAGTCACACTAGAAGAGTGCAAATTGTATCTAACTAACTAAATTGCTAGCTGCTTTGGCCCTCCAAATAGTTTGAACATCATCAATTCTACCCAGAGGTTGGCCTGGCATTAACTCTCCACACATTTCTCTAAATTTGTTGTGGTCGACAGACTCTTCATTTGATTACGTCTGGGTTAATGATATCAAAATAGGCGTAGTCCAGAAATAAATGTGAAGATTGGATTATCCTTTAATAATAAAAAAAAAACAATGACTCCACTCTTTTCCAGAGTTGGTGATTTTTTCCAAAACATAGCACTGGTTTGAGCCAAGGGTAGCTTTCAACACACTTTGGTTGGCACACTGTACATTTCACTAATTCCCAGACTAATATCCTAGAACAGACAGGGGTGAGCCCAACACAGGCTAGGGGACTTTAATTAGCATCATGCCCAAAGTGCCGTTTGTCACTAGGAGACTCCTGGAAGTTCAGACAAACCAAACATGCCCAATGTGCCCAATACAATGTGTGTATTTTGTAACAAAATGTTTAGGGGGCAAATCACCATGTATTTATTAATATGTCTGAAAACATTCAACATTTAATGTTACATACAAAATTATACAATAGAAAATATAATTGGTTCATTGAACCCAGGTTACAAAACTGTATCAGATATCAGAGTATGATATCAGAGCATTATCATAAATATTACATATTCTGCATCATTAAACTGTGGCCATTGTAGTCACATGTATACAGAAAAGAAAATATGATACAGAGTGTTATATTTTAGGCTGTTGTTGTTGGTGTTCTAGTTGTATTCTAAACAATACAGTAGCCATATGAGTGATCTGATCAGAACTACTGTGGCATTCTTGCTAGTGTAGCCTATGTGGAACCAGCTGGGCATCTGCCATGGTGACAGGGGGCCTGGAGACACCCAATTAACTTCCAGACCCCCAGCATGGATGAGGAACAACATAACACACACACACACACACACACACACACACACACATGCACATACGCAAATACGCACACATACACATACCTTGGCTGTGCGCCCATGCTCCAGGCAGTCTTGTAGATCCAACTTATCAGTTGCCATAGCAGTCAGTGGTCTGCAGGAGAGAAATAGGATGGGAGAGAGGGAGAGGGAGAGAGAGGAGAGGGGGAGAGAGGAGAGGAAGAGGGAGAGAGAGAAAGAGAGGAGAGGGGGAGAGAGAAAAGGGAGAGAGAGAGGAGAGGGGGATAGAGAGAAAAAAATGGAGGGGAAAGTATAGAACAGAAGAAAGCAAAAAGAGAGGGAGAAAATATGATTACATAGCGGAACATTTGATCTGGGTGAAAACGAGAGGGCTGTTTATAAATGTTTTATATACAATCAGACAGAGAAGGATTAAACTGCTTAAAATATGCTCATAATGTCCTATATATGACAGTAAAATATGATGCTAGGGATCATAATCCTGTGAAAATATAAATGGTATTATGTTCTGGGGTCTTTTTACTGGCATTGACCTCCAATCTAAACACAGGCACTCATTCTTAATCTCAGGCTTGTGCCAGCCTACTTCCAGAATGATTCCAGGCTGATGCAATAATCCTTACCGTTTCATACCCGGCAAGTTGCCCCAGAAATAGCGGGCGCGATGGGCAGCTGACACCTCCTTGGCATCGATCATCACAGGATTACACTACAGACCAATAGAAACACAACAGATGAGATTCTGCAGATAGTCCTCATGGCGCTATTTCATGGAAGGCTGTTCAGTAAGTGATTGAGTGTGACTGCATAGCCAGCCATTTGTGGCTGCAGTATACAGAGCAGCCACCAGGTGGCAGGTCTGAGTGACTTTTTAAATTATGATTACTGTAAGTATAGTATATATACTCTTTTGATCCCGTGAGGAAAATTGAGCACAGCTAGGGTCAGGCATGTTATCAAATGCGGTCAGTGGATAATCAGATGATACTCAGGTGATCAATCATGTTCCAAATCCTAAAATTAGCCAGGTCCATTTAAATGCAATGGTCCTGTGGATGCATCTCCAGAGGGCCAGACAATGAGAACCCCATGCTGAGCATCCTCAGACGACACCCCTGTCTCCCAACACCCCTTGCCTGACATCTAAAGTGTACATATGTATAATAATACCCGAAATAATTCCTGAATTTCCCCTTGGGAATCAACAAAGTATCTATCTATCTATCTATCTATCTATCTATCTATCTATCTATCTAATGTTTGAATGATTTCTGATTAAATGAATGATGAATAAGCCCCAGTACTTTAATGTATACACGGTCTCACTAATTAACTTGAATTCATATCAAATACTTCCTATTGTAAGACTATGGATTTAAATAAGTCCCAGAGGGCAGTGTCACTGCTTTAAATACATACTGGACATACAAAGCAATTTTAACACATCAGGGGATTAACTCCCTTGCCTCTGCAGCTCTGTATGTTCTTGGAGCTCTGTGTTTTTGGCGTCAGTGTGCTAACTGGTATTGACCACTCCTGCAAGTGAGCTGGACCAATGTCCACTAGTAGAGGTGTGTGTGTGTGTGTGTGTGTGTGTGTGTGTGTGTGTGTGTGGGGGGGGGGGGGGGGGGGTGCTGGGGGTAAACTGTCTGCCTGAAATGGGGTCATTCTACAAAGAAACACATTTCTACTTTCCTCTTCAGCGGTCTGTGGTCTCTTGTTTCAACAGAGAGAAAGGGGAGAGAGAGAGAGACAGAGAGAGAGAGAGAGACAGGGAGAGAGAGAGAGAGAGAGCTTACCTCGAGGAAGCGTGAGATGTCTCTCTTGTCGCTGACGCCCATGGCAACCACATTCTCAAAGAGCCAGAAGAACGGCCGGTCATCACCAGGCTTGGGCCGAGCCTCATGCAGTAGCCGGTAGAACTCAAAGAACAGACGACCTGTCCCTTCTTAAACACATATGAAGATGCAAAACGCACACATGACTTCTCATACACACACATATGAATACACAAAACACACTCACACACACACGCATACACACACGCATACACACACAGACACACACACACACTCACACACGCACACACACACACACACACACACACACACACACACATACACGTACCCAAACTCTGCACGAGTTACTTAGACATTATATACACATGACCAGATACACACCCTTACCATAAAGGCCTTTCCTGGCTGGGTTGACTATGGAGAGGTCATTACAGGGGCTCCCTCCAATCACCAGGTCAAACGGACCCCACTCTTGAATCTGAGACAAAAGGGTCAGATGTATGAGATCATTTGCTCCTGTCTATGAGCACCTTCAAACATGGCATGACATGTACGAACAGGCCGCACATGAATTAAAGTGCAACTATTACACAGCTCTTCAGAGTGCTGCAGAAAGTGTCATTCACATGAATGGGCCTTCCCAACGTTCAGAGGTCTGTTAAAACGTTATAATTACCACTGCAAAGTACAGTATATAATGATTGCTGTCAATGGCAACAGGTTTTGTGCTTCTGATTAATTTTGTCTTTCATTTCACTTCGCAAGTGGCCCGGTCACTTGCAATGGAACTTCATTCAAAAGTGAAAGCAGACGTTTGATCAGCTGTGTTCTAAAGAATGTTTGATTCAAGTTCAGTGTGTGTTGCACACTATTTGTTTCAAAAGCCATGATGAAATGATAACAAATAAATGTAAAGAGACATATCGTGGAGTTTATTTTTTTCGTTTTGGCAAGTAGCCGTATAATAAGCGGGATAATGTATAGAACACCGGTCAATATCGGGAAAATAAGTCCAATCAGAGCGAAGCAAGACCCTATCGTCCGGTTCGCCCTATCTATCGGGACATATTTTCCTGATAATGACCGGTGCGTTCTATACATTATCCCTTACTTAGCCTCCCACAGGAGTGCTGCATGGCAAGGTGCGCTTCTTCCACTCATGCATATACATATAGGTGTGCATATGTGAGGGTCGAAGATCAAGGGTCGAAGTCCACACAGAGCCATGGGAGGGGAAGTGTTACTAGTGATAGATTAGGTATTCCAGAGTAGGTATCAAAACGTCTCTTTATGTGGTGAAAATGTTCTGCATAAGCACCAGTTTTACAGGAATCAATATGGGAATCGATAAGGAATCGCATCGATAAGCAGACTCGACAATGGCATGGATATCGATAATTTCTTAATGATGCCCATCCCGAATCATGATTGAAGGGATAATCACAGAGGAACAGAGGAGGAGAGAAAAGCACCGCAGAGGCTACTCACATGCTTGCGCAGGACAGTGCGTACGTCGCCCACGTATGTGACCTTCCCCTCGTGCCGGACCATGCCCACGGTGATGGAGTCCTCGCACACCTCCGAGGCCACATAGCGCTCCACCTGGATGCCCAGGTCACGCAGCACCACTAGGCCTGGGGGGGTCAAAGGTCAAGGGTCAAGGACAAGTGTGGCTACCATGGGAACCAGAAGAGGGCTGGCATGGATGTACGCACAGGGTTAAAAGACATGTTTTCACATAAATCTAGTATTCCCTTCTAGCTGCAAGGATTAACATGGGGGCAGAGACGCATGAAATGTTCTCTGGAAATGTCCATAATGCAAATAATTACTTATGAAATGAAAGGTATTCAATGGAAGTGTGATATGCATCAAACTTTGTTTTCAACATTCTTCATCAGCAAAACAAAGTCTGTGTGTGTGTTTGAGGCCTATCAAACCTGATGAAATTTTAATAACTGCCTGTCTAAAGAAAATTCCCACTAAGACATTTTTAGAAGCTTTTGGAAGCTACACTGTTTACAGTTGGGAGTCCTACTAGAGACACAAGCCAAGAAACCAGCACACACAACAGTGAGTGATATTTACATTTGAGCACAAACTCCCAATCTATAGCGCACCCTTGTGGCCAAATCCAGCACTGCCTATCAAATCAAACATTGGAAGCTCTTTACTAAAAAGGAAACGTGCATTACACACATACCTGTAGCAATGCCATCAAACAGAGATAGCACACGGATCGGCTTCCTTTTCTCTGCTACTATTGGAGGGTAAAGTCTGGGAGGTGCCTGTGGCCGACAGACACAGAAAGAAAGAAAAAAATGGAGAAAATCAGAACAACAGAAGATGAGGGACAGAAAGAATGTGGAGGGCTAACATAGGACTGCATACAAGCAGCTAGGTCCTATTCAACTTATATGAGGGGTGAATGTCGTCTGTTGATGTTTATTCAATTCTGGACTTTAAGATTTGATTGATGTGTGATGCGAATGTTGTAATTCTTCAGTTTGTTAATAAACATTTGATCACAAAAAAAACAAAAAAAATGTAAGGGGAACTTACAGTATGGGAAGGTAAAACTACTGAAAGTCACTGAACTCATTTCACACCTGGAGGGCTTAAGTAATGTGTAACCAGTAATGTGGCCTATTGATCATTGACTTTGTTATCATCTCTTACACTTTCTCTGCCTCTCTCCGCCCATAAACGCAATTTACGATCGTCCACAACTGAATGGCAGAGCCTACAAGCGCAGTTGAATGAAGTTAACTGATGACAACATTAAAAAGAATCAAACGTTTAGCGATCATGAAATAATACCATAGATGATAAGATGTCAACAAGCAGGGAGATAATGAAGATCAGTAGTTCTACTCAAACTACTTGTGCACGTAGGCTATGGAAGATTGGTCAAATCTAGCAAGTAGGAAAGTTTAAGTGAATGACGTGAAAGTGAAAGTAAGACATTCGAAAGGCCAACGAAAGATAATGTTGCCTTTGATAGTACAAAGACTTGCAAAACTGGTGCTCGCAATGATTTTACACGCATGTTGCGAAAGAAATACGCCTGAAGTGGGCGCAAAAGCGTTAGTACCTCTGGCCCTGTGTGTGGTATGTGTCTACGGTGTTATACACTGTGTGTGGTATGTGTCTGCGGTGCTATACAGTGTGTGTGGTGAGTGTGTGTGTGGTGTTATACAGTGTGTGTGTGGTGTTATACAGTGTGTGTGTGTGGTCTGCAGTGGACTCACAAATTCCTGGTCGTGGTTGTTGGCGAAGAAGTGTTGTAAGCGGCTGGGCCAGTCGTCGCGGCGACGCAACAGTCCGTAGACGTTGCGTTCGCCGCACATGTAGCAGTTCCACGGGTCCTCTCTGATCGCCGCTTGTGCCGCACCCGTACCCACTAACAGATCCACACACTCCACACAAAAACACCTGCACACACACACACACACACACATACACACACACATATGAGCATGCAAATATGAGCAACCTGTAGTGTTTTAAAAGTACAGACTTGTGTGTGTGTGTGTGTGTGTGCATGAGTTGACCCCAGGGTGTGATTGTGATTGTAATTGTGCTTGTGCGCCATGG
>NC_055962.1:33028605-33036105 GCF_018492685.1 Alosa sapidissima | reverse complement strand
CCTTGGCCCCGAGGGGCTGGAATCCGGAGCTGGCCCACTCGATCAGCTGGCGGCTCTCCATCTCCACGTTCTTTGCAGAGTCCGACTCATCAGTGGACACGCACGCAGGAAACTTACCCGAACGTGTGCTGGCCACCTGTGCACAAATGCACACACACACACACTTTTAGTAATTCACATGTAGCATCGGGGTATTTTTGTACTATATTTAAGGAGCACTTCAATTGTACTGTTTAAACAGACATGTGAGTGTTTATGGGTGTGTGTGTAAGTGAGAGAGACATGGTGACAAGGTCAAGGTCAAATCATGAGGTGGGAAGGACAGCGTTTCCTGAGGCTCAGGGCCTTGCTGGGTTTGTACTGAGGGCTGAGTGGAATTTGAACTCATGCCAGTCATTATGTGGGGGGACTGATGAAGTATGTGTCAAGCACAAACAGCTGTTCAGCTCCACAACCACCTGAATCAACATCCGTAATTCCTAATATTACCACCAGAGGACGCCCTGAATGTCCTTCATAAACATAGCTTTATAGCTGCAGTTGGCAAGATTTCTTTGATCATATTCACTGAAACTGACACTATGCTCCGACAGAACAACATAAATCAGCCGGTTTTAGAAAAAACCCCGCACTTCTACCTCCATCTAGAGCCTGTTATTTGTTTTGTGGGCTCCCGGTTCTTCTGGTCCAATCAGAGCAAGGCTGTGTGAGATCTGACTGTCAATCACAGTCTGGTGCGCAATGACGAGCACAAACTCGATGAGAGGGGGCTCGTGGTAGTAGGGGAGGGGCATGAGAGTTGTAAACATTCAAAATTTTGGTTAAGTCCCTTCAATCTGTCAGACTTGCCAACTGCAGCTTTAACGTCAAATTAGCTTATCAATATATCAGATTTCTACCTTTATGTCATCTGTCCGTGTCATTATTTTGATGTCAGAATGGCTACTGCAGAACTAGCTCATGTTCAGTAATTGGTCTGTACATGACTTGACATGGCAAATATATTGTGGCATCTGTCCTTGTTCATTTGGCGAGATACTTAAGGGGTACATATGCAAGATAAGCATCCTCCAATTTCCAAAACGTGTCCCCACTTTAAATTCAAATGCAGAACGAAATTGAACTTCAAAAGGACAGACTGAGTGAGAAGCAACATCCTCCAGGGTGGGTAACCCATTGGAGCCAAATCCTGATGTGGTTTTCAAGAACTTCAAAAAGAAACATAACAAACACTGCACCAGCTCTTCTAATCCCACTCTGGCACGTTGCCAATAATTTAGATCAAGATTCAGTGTGTGTATGTGGTATGTGTGAGTGTGTGTGTAAGTGTGTGTGTGAGAGTTTGTAAGAGAGAGAGAGAGAGAGACTTTCCATCCTTGTGTGTGTGTGTGTGTGTGTGTGTGTGTGTGTGTGTGTGCGTGAGAGAGAGGGATAGTTTCTGTCTACATGTCTGTCGTGGAGTTTTTCGCTGAGTTTCCGACAGCACGTAAATGATCATGATCTAACTCAGCTTGCATTACTCATTGGCGTGCAACACTGGGGTTGTCAGCAGCGTATTTGGCAGATTTACGCGCGGGAGACAGGAGCCAGAAGTGCTGTGCATTCCTACAACTGTTTCGGCTCATTAGCCATTAATTAGGTGTTAACATCTGTCTGGGCAATTATTTGTATTAGCAAAACTAACTTTCTAATGGGCTATTTCAAAAATGAAGTGTTCTCAACCCTTATGTAACCTGTGCGGAGGACATGTCACACAGGATTATGGACATGCCTCAAAGCTGTAATGACCCCATCCCGACCTGAGCTCTGACTGAGGGGTTAAACTAAGGGCTAATTATGTGTTGTGTGGAATGATGTTTCATGGGGGGACAATAAAAATGACTCAACGAGTCAGTGATGGTTCGACATCAGTGACGTCACATGTGCAGGTGTCTGCTATGGCCATCACAGCCATCCTGTTTTAAGCAGTGGCCAGAAATGGTTTCAGTATCCTGTTCTCTCACCTTTAGCACTTCATAGATGGCCTTCCTGTACATGGGCTGCTTGTTGTACGTGGGCTGATGGAAAGCTGTAGAGAAAGAGCTCAGGGGCAACAGCTTATCTACACACATCTGAGAGAGAGAGAGAGAGAGAGAGAGAGAGAGAGAGAGAGAGAGAGAGGGGGGCGGATAAAGACACTCCTTTAAACCACTGCCATACTTTCTCATATGCCCACACCATGACAAAATAATATTACATTGAACATAAACTCTTCATACACAGAGCCCGTGTTTTAATCTAAAAAGAGAGTGAAAGAGGGATGAATAAGAGGGGAGGAATAGCAGAAGGGATGTCAGAAAAGGGAGAAGGGAGAGAGAGAAGGGGAAGAAATGTAGGGACGGAGAGTAAAAGAAAATGATAAGAATGGGATGATCACAGAGCAGGACTGAAGAAAGGATAGAGAAAGAAAGGAGAGAAGAGGGAGTGAGAATGAAGACACAGTGGATCCCCGATATGCCCCTCGCTCAGAAACATTTCCTCAATTTCCTCAACACAACAGGACCAGTTGGATGATGAATCATCTGTGCTCATTGTTCTGTTTCAGAATTAACTTCACATCCACTTTGATCAAGGATGATTAACAAAACAAAAATTTCTAAAAACTCACTCAACTCTTTTTTTGTCACATTTCCAGTCAACAGAACAGAGAATCATGACATCATCTGCAGCACATTTAGTCAGTTCCTGACCTCATACTTCCTGCCATCATTGTAATTTCTGTCCCTGTCCTTATTTTTTTTGGCAGTATGACCCATGGAAAATATGATGGCTAGGCTACTGTATTTGTGATTATACCATGGTCTAGGTTGAAAAGGGTGTCGTTTAAAAAGTGATATACAGTACTACACCTATGAAGTAGATCTGGTAAAAAAAAGTTTAGTCGCCGTTCCATATCAATGCTTATGAATGGTAACTATAACAACGATAGTAGAACTATGGTTGAGCCTGGAGGCAGGCTTTGCAAAAATTGAATCAACTGTAAACAGCTGAAAAAACTAACGATTTTAGCTCTAAAACTCATTTAGTATTAATAATTGATTTCATATTTATTTATTTCGTAAGTGACCATGGTATAAACGGGATAATGCCCTTCGATGAGTCCATTATCAGAAATAAATGGATTTCGCGGAAGCAACCGTCCTCCGCTTCGCGTCGGGCGGTTCACGAGAGGCTGTTAAGTTAATGTTTGGGGCTGCTAGATTAATGTTTGGGGCTCCTAGGCTAATGTGTGGGGCTGCTAGGCCTGCTAGGCTAATGTGTGGGACTGCTAGGCCTGCTAGGCTAATGTTTGGGGCTGCTAGGCTAATGTGTGGGGCTGCTAGCTAATGTTTGGGGCTGCTAGGCTAATGTGTTATGGGGCTGCTAGGTTAATGTATGGGGCTGCTAGGCTAATGTTTGGGGCTGCTAGGCTAATGTGTGGGGCTGCTAGGTTAATGTATGGGGCTGCTAGGCTAATGTTTGGGGCTGCTAGGTTAATGTGTGGGGCTGTTAGGCTAATGTGTGGGGCTGCTAGGCTAATGTATGGGGCTGCTAGGCTAATGTGTGAGCCTGTTAAGTTAATGTATGGGGCTGCTAGGTTAATGTTTGGGGCTCCTAGGCTAATGTGTGGGGCTGCTAGGCTAATGTGTGGGGCTGCTAGGCCTGCTAGGCTAATGTGTGGGACTGCTAGGCCTGCTAGGCTAATGTTTGGGGCTGCTAGGCTAATGTGTGGGGCTGCTAGCTAATGTTTGGGGCTGCTAGGCTAATGTGTGGGGCTGCTAGCTAATGTTTGGGGCTGCTAGGTTAATGTATGGGGCTGCTAGGCTAATGTTTGGGGCTGCTAGGTTAATGTGTGGGGCTGCTAGGTTAATGTATTTGGCTGTTAGGCTAATGTGTGGGGCTGCTAGGTTAATGTATTTGGCTGTTAGGCTAATGTGTGGGGTTGCTGGGCTAATGTTTGGTTGTTGACAGGTACTACAAGAGGATTAATTTACAGACGCACATCAATTGAAATCATGGATACACACACACACATACAAATATACACACGTACACTTACCACCGAGAACTTTCCGTCTCCGAACCACATCACCCAGCGAGTGCCCTCGGCAGTGCGGCTGCGTCCAGCCATCCACCAGGACACGATCCGGCCGGGCCACCATGAGTAGCCCCTCAGCTTTCCCCACACCAGCTCCCCAATGCCATGCCCACAGCCATCCTACAACACCAGATAACACAACACTTATTATTCACACACACACACACACACACACTGCTTCCCCCACACCAGCTCCCCGATGCCAAATCCATAGCAACACCATATAATATAACACTTATTATTCACACACTCACACACGCAACACACACACACACACACACACACACACACACACACACACACACACACACACACACACACACAAACACATACACACACACACACACACGCAGCTTGCCTCACACCAGCTCACCTGTACCAAACCCACAGTGTTACATAATAAAATGTAGCCCATCACACGTGTTAATACTCAAAGACAAAGATACAGTACATATTTGCAAAGGCATGTTCGTTCACAGAGGTATACACACACACAGGCACACACACACACACACACAGGCACACACAGCAATGTCAAAAGTCTCCAGTGAAGAAAGGAAGAAAGGCTTCACCTTCTCTAGAAAGTACTACGCTGTGCTTGGTCCTTCCTACTGTGCCCCTCTGGTGACATGGATGAATATTAATTTGTGGCCTCAAAATAATAATTCGTGGCCACACATTAATAATTTGTGCCCACGCAATAATAATTTGTGGCCACATAATAACAAGAGGAAGGATGTGCATGTATTGCAGGTGCAGTGTGTTTAGTGTTCAGTGGGTGTGTTAAATTGTGCTTGGTGCGAATTTATGCGTACATTTGCGCAGCTAAGCGTAACCACTTGAGCTTGGTCCGAAGTTGTGTGTACTGATAACAGGTTTGTGGTGGTGAGACGTACCTCATACTCTGCCTCTGGGTCTGACGCCTTCGCCATGGTCTTGGTACCGCTGGCAATGGGCGCAGGCTCTGGTGTCGTGGCAACTGTGGGGGAGGCGGGGTCTGTGTGCTGCTGCACAGGAGGCGGGTTCTGAGCTGGGGGGGTGGGCGGGAACACCGCTGCCGGCTCCTCCTTCTTCTGGGGCTCGGCTGCTGATAGGTCCTTCAACGTGTTCATGGCGGCCACCTGCTGGGCCTTCTTCTCAGCCTGCAGATGCGAGAGAACACACAAACACACGTCAGAGATGCACATACATACAGTAACCTCATACATATCAGACACACACGTCCAGCACCACGCACATCAGACACACACACACACACACACACACACACACACACACACGTGGAAGATGCACATCAGACACACACACACACACACACACACACACAAACACACGTCAGAGATGCACATACATACAGTAACCTCATACATATCAGACACACACGTACAGCACCACGCACATCAGACACACACACACACACACACACACACACACACACACACACACACAAACACACGTCAGAGATGCACATACATACAGTAACCTCATACATATCAGACACGCATGTACAGCACCACGCACATCAGACACACACACACACATACATACACACACACACACACACACACACACACACACACATAAACACACGTCAGAGATGCACATACATACAGTAACCACATACATATCAGACACACACATACATCACCACGCACATCAGACACACACACACAAACACACGTGAAAGATGTACATCAGACACACACACACACACACACACACACACACACACACACACACACACACACACACACACACACACCCAGGGATGGGCAGTATTTCTAATACATGTATTTAAAATACGTATTTCAAATACAAAATACTATTTTGTAATTTGTATTTTATTGAGATGATGAAAATGCCTTCGCATTTTTACATTTTTACTTGTATTTTTTGAAACATGTTAGGTCCATATGTGTTTGTGATGTTGTGAATGTGAAAATGAACTGCTAACCCCTCTGTCAGCTCTAGCCACTGAAAAGAAATAAGCGGAGAAATCAGGCCAATTACAAATTGACTGAGCTCATTACTATTCACGAGCTCGCCCAGTTGAGACGGCGCCCACAGAATTCATCTTGGTCAGTGACAGTTTTAGTATGCAAGGATGGCTGAACGTCAACAGGCTTGTGCGCTAAGCAAATAGAACTTCAACAATGCATGTTGCCCAAGAACCCAGAGTTGAGGATCAAATGGCTTCAGTTTAGTTTTTGGAACAATGCCACAGGCTTCGCAATCCAGAGTTCTCGCAGAAGCATTTGCTCAGCGAGAGACTCTGGCAACGATTAATGATGCACGTAACTTTGTCCCCTTGCATCACGGGGAACCAATCATAGTTACTCGTGGCCAGACCCTTAATCTTTCAGATTGGGTCTGGTCCTCCAAACTAACCAGTGCCGTCCGTAAGTAAAAAGCTATTGTCAACTCAAGGAAGTGCTGTGTTATACAAGTTTAATGCACTCGCTAGCCTAGCAGGTTTTATGCATTCGGACATTGCTAGCACTTGCAAGCCAAGCTAAGTTCAAGCCATGAAACTAAAATTAGTTGATAACAGCTATCATGTTATGGACGAAACCGACTAGCTGTTAGCCAATCAGAGTCAAGCAGCTTAGGCTAGCTCGTTGAATATTAATGAGAACTGTCGCAAATCGAGCTGAGTCTTCCTGCAGGCTTTCTATACCAGCTAGAATGGCTTGAAACAAGGTAACCAAGGCATTTTTTCCACAAAAAATGTTACAGAGTCCATGGTAGAACTGGGCAGGGCACCTTTAAAAGAAGGGTTCCTTGAGTTACCGAACATTTTTCAGGGCAGAGGTTTATATTGGGATGTTTAACATGAGGGGTCAGCATATCTAATCTGTTGACTGATTATGGAAGGTGTCTCTTGCTTTCAGATGTTTTCCAGGTAGTGTACAAGTGAAGGGATAGACGAAAAAGGCTTTTAGAAAAAAGTATTTTGTAGTATTTTGAAAATACAAAAATACAGTATTTTATTTTGATACATTTTTTGGCTGCTGTATTTTGTAGCTTATTTTAATACATTTTTAAGGTGGGTATTTTGTATTTTATTTGGAAATACATTTTGATGTATTTGTGCCCATCCCTGCACACACCGCAGCATATGTGGGAACAGGTCAAGACAACCCCACCCAGACAGGTGTCAACACACATGCATACATCAACATAATTCAAAGGCACACACAAACAACAGCATGTACGAGTGACTCACACACATCGCAACATAAACGTCACAAATACACATGTCATGGGAGCCACATGTATATGCCAGCACGCATCAGAAAACCGTAAACATATGGCAACACACCTATCACATATACAACCATAAGCATATGGTAACACACATCACTGATACAAACACATGCTCC
>NC_055962.1:32997357-33002859 GCF_018492685.1 Alosa sapidissima | reverse complement strand
CGCAAGCAAAGATGACAATGCCTCCGATTGTGGAAGGGGAGAGGGGGGGGGGGGTATCGTTTCTGTCTGAGGTGCCACTGTGAGAGTCCTATTCTGGATCTGCATATCTTGCCGCAGGTGTGGCATGTGAAGACACACACACACACACACACACACACACAACACACACACACACACACACACACACTTTCATCGCATTCTCTCTTCCTCCTTTGTTCTCAGCTCTCTACTGCCTCTCCTTAAGTCAGTGTATCTGACCAGTGATCTATCACTTTCCCACTCCTCCAGCATTCACAGTCTGGCCACCACGTCTCATCTTATCTCCCACCACTCAGCCCAGCTTCATCTGACACCTGCCTCAGACACACTCCCATCACATGAGGAGAGAAGGATGGAGAGAGAGAGGGAGAGAAAGAGGGAGAGAGGGGGGGGGGGGGAGGGGGGCCGAGAGAGAGAGAGTGGGAGAGAGAGAGAGTGGGAGAGCGTGTGGGGGGGGGGCAGAGAGAGAGGGGGAGAGAGAGAGAGTGGGAGAGAGAGAGAGAGAGAGAGAGAGAGGAGAGAGAGAGAGAGAGAGAGAAAGTGGGAGGAGCGTGTGGGGGGGGGGCAGAGAGAGAGGGGGAGAGAGAGAGAGTGGGAGAGCGTGTGGGGGGGGGCAGAGAGAGAGGGGGAGGGAGGAGGAGAAAGAGAGAGGGAAAGAGAGATAGTGAGGGAGAGAGGGAGAGACAGAGCGGGAGAAAAAGAGAGAGGGAGGGAAGAAAATGGTGGACACCCCCACCTCTCTCACCTGTCTGTCTCTCGCCTGTCTCACCTCTCACCTGTCTGTGTCTCTTTTTCTGTGTGTGTGTGTGTGTGTGTGTGTGTGTATGTGTGTGTGAAAGTGATTGCACCGAGAGACAGCCTGGCCACATTCTATGTCTCTCTGAGTGTGTGTGCGTGTGTGTGTGTGTGTGTGTGTGCTCTATTTCACCCATCCAGGGCATCTGGATTATTCTTTTTTTGAGCGGGCCACATCCTAAGTGACGGAATCTGTGTAGAAAAGCCCTTTTCCTACTAACACATTTTTTCTACTAACAAGTTCAGTATGTTATACATGAACACACATACAGAATACAGTATTATTATAGACACCAACAAAACAAACACACATGATCAAAGACACAACTCACTGGAAATGGGGCCTCACTTGGGTTAGAGTGCATCTAAAGATGCACACACACACACACACACACACAGACACACACACACACACACACACACACACACACACACAGACACACATGCACACACACACAGCCACACACACACACCACACACCACACACACACACACACGCACACACACTCAGAGAGACGTAGAATGTGGCCAGGCTGTCTCTCGGTGCAATCACTTTCACACACACACACACACACACACACACACACACACACACACACACAGAATGTGGCCAGGACGTCTCTGGGTGCAGTTGAGGCTAAACGTGTTAAGCAAACCCAGTTTCCACTGCAGACTTTCCACTGACTATTACACACACACACACACACACGCACACCACACACACACACACAGACACACACACACACACACACTATAACATATACACACCTGCTCACGCGGACCTAAAATAAACCTTACATACACATTTCCATAGAGCTACTTTTCAGAGCTCCTACTACTCTGCCAACACTATAAACATAGCTCTCATTTCTCCTCTCACACACACACACCACACACTCACACACACACACACATACAAATGTATATACACACAGCATTTGTCACAGTTTTTTGATCCTCACGCTACCTCTCTCCAGCCTTTCATCTGATCTTCTCCCTCCATCTCTCCATCCCTTTATTACTCCTTTCCTCCTGCCCTTCCCCCTCCCGCTCTATCTCTCTCTCCCTTCCTTCTCCCCCCCCCTCTCTCTCTCTCTTTCCCTGGCTCTGCCTCTCTCACCTCCATCTTCTCCAACTTGGCCAGTTCCTCCCTCTCTCTCCTGCTGATGTAGAAGGGGTCTCCTGCCTGAAAGGTGATTCTCGGGGACCGGCTTCCTGCGAAGGCCTCCTCGTCCGCGGACTCCGTCCTACACACACTACACACCCCAAAAAAACACACGCCCAAAAACAACACACATATAGAGAGATAGATAGATAGATATAGATATATTGAGAAAGAGAGAGACAGAGAGAGAAAGAGAGAAAGAGAGAGATAGAGCGAGAAAGAGACAGAGGAATGCACAAACACACATACACACATGCATACAAACATACACATCCAGAGGAATGCCCAAACACATGGACACACACACAGAGACAGACACAGAGCGTTAGTAAATAATTTGTGCGGTACTTCTGTCAGTTTGCTAAGAATTTGTAAAGTGTTTACATTGAGTCACAGATGAGTGATAAACTGAAGAAATTGTGAGTTTGAAGGATTTGCTGGACAGTTTCCCTGGATTTTGTAGGAAGTTGTAAAAGGTTTATGAAGACTCATAAAGTAAAAGGTTCAGATTGCCATAGCAGTAAACATGTGTGTGACAAACATTTCCTTCATACAACTGCATACTGTCTGTGTCATAGCCACTGAAAACTCCATATAGACCCTTTCAACAAGAAAAACAAAAACAATGCTTGAACGTTCTATTTTGTTCCCAATCTACTTCCGCTTCATTAAGATAACATATGGAATTTTAAAAAGGAAGCCTTGTGGGAACAACTATGATGCTGAGAATGGAACTCTCTTGAAAGGGTCAATAGAGTATTGAAGCCATGACGTAGCGTTGCCAAGACAGCGATATCACTGGATCTAAACAAATCAATCTACCATTAGAAATCACCATAGCGGTGGCTTTCGTAATCTATTTCAATACTTTTACAATGTTTCTAAGACGTTAGTATATATTTTTTTACACTGTAGGAATCACATACTACAACATATTCATACCAACACGATCAGATTCGTGACTACAGAGTTTTATTTTAGCATGGGTTTCCTCCGTAAAAGAGACCTGCATGGAACTTCACAGCATGTAGTTAAAATCCTTAAATTCACGGACGTATTTTGGCTTTATTTTTTTGGCAAAAAACGTCGCTCTTAACAGCCGCCAGTCTTTGAGAAGACGTGAAATATCCACTGGAATTTTGTTTCTTTCTATTACACCTGCCAGGGAATCCGTGTTATGTGGCTAATATATTTATTTTTATTAGCTAGAAATGATGCCACATGTCTACATTCAATGCTATTTATGCCACTTCAAAAGTTTGTTTAGATCCAGTGATTCTGCCGTCATGGAAACGCTACGTCACACTTCGGGACTCTATTCTGGCGTGCGTCTTAGAAAAGAGAACACAGGTCACGTATGGGCTGCGATGCATCATTATGTTCCCGCAGATGTTAGGGGTGTTAACAATTCCCCCAGATTAATGATGAGCCTTTTATTGGGGTCAGACCAGTCAGTAGAGATGGCAGATTTATTGCCAATGCACGATTAAACAAACACGCGCTATCGGTTGCTCTGTGTTCCATTAACCTGGTCTCCCCTCTGTCCCTGTGGGCTCTCCGGTGGTTGTAGTATGGTTGTGGTGGAGGCCGTAAAGCCATTCCAGATTTAACATTAACCCACGGTTAGACACACACACACACACACACACACACACACACACACACACACACACACTAACCCATGGTCAGACCCGCTCCATAGACCTGCACTGGCTCAGGTTTTAATTTAAGTCTGAGTCTGACCCCAGGTACTGATGCAGTGCATGTGGAGAGTGGAGTGTTTCCTGTCCATTACTGGGTAATGAGGAGTGCTTGAGAAACACGCACACACACACACACACACACTCACACACACACACACACACACACACACACACACACACACACACACACACACACACACACAAATACATTATATACTGTCATGCATGAAAGACAGAGGCATGTGTGTGGGCAGCCCTATAATCGGGGGGGTCCTCACCTCAGTCTTCAGTGAGTCGCAGCTCCTCTCTTCCTCCTCCTCCTCCACGTCTGGAAGTGGGAAGACAAGAGAAAACGACTAAGAGATCAGCAGGTCGAGGGAGGGGGATGTCTATTAAAACCAAATGCCTAGTTCTCATCACAGACTCCATTTATGCTTCCCTTCCATCTATTTTATAACTATCAATCATCTGCTCCCGCTGGTGTCATCGCCATGGTGTTCACATCACATCCCCCCAGTGACTGTCTGTGATTGGCTCAGAAAGGTTTATGTTAAGGACAGCTATTTTCTGCTGAGCTCACATTTTCATCACTCTGACGGCCATAGGAATGCAGCAAGTGGGAGAACACACACACACACACACACACACACACACACACACACTCATCTACAACTGCATCTTCCCAAGCCAAACTGACTCGAGGGCATTGAGAGGGAATTTCCCTATCTTCTTCTGCCTCCCTCCCTCTCTCCCTCCCTCTCTCCCTCTCCCTCCCTCTCTCCCTCCCTCTTTTCCTCTCTCCCTCCCTCTCTCCCTCCCTCTCTTCCTCTCTCCCTCCCTAAAAAAAATCCAAGGCTCCACCTCTGCCATTCCTGCAATTTCGATCTGAGTCATAATTCACTGTCATGTGCTATCTTGCTATTTTCCAACAGCTGTTGGAGTGAATGCTGAATGTAATTCAGTAACTGCACATGAAAAAAGCAAAGAGGGAAATCCCAACGTTACCTGCCCGGAGGCTCTACACAACTGTTAAATGTGAATGTAAATGATACCTTCTGGCTTGACATACTGCCCCGCTTTTGACATTGGACAGACAAGGATTGAAGCAGCACTGTTAATATGTTAGGTAGATTACATATGCCGAGGTAAGATGAGGTCAGATGAGGTTTATTGAGGTAAGATATCATGAAGCGAGGTCCACAAGGTGAGGATAGTCCAGGTAAGGTTAGATACAAGATTCAAGTTCAGAAGAAATGAGGTGCAGTAACTTGAGGTAACCCATGAAAAGGTGAGGTGAAGTAAGGTGAGGTAAAGTAAGGTAACTCCAGGTGAGACAAAGTGAGGTAAAGTAAGGTAAGTTGAGGTGAGACAAAGTGAGGGACAATAAGGTAAGTTGAGGTGAGACAAAGTGAGGGACAATAAGTTGAGGTGAGACAAAGTGAGGGACAATAAGGTAAGTTGAGGTGAGACAAAGTGAGGGACAATAAGGTAAGTTGAGGTGAGACAAAGTGAGGTAAAATAAGGTGAGATGAGATGAGATGACGTTGGATGAGGTGAGGTAAAGTGAGATTGGATCTAGTAACTTTCAGATGAGCAAAGGTGATTTGAAATATGGCAATTTGAGGTATGTATAAGTATAAGTATACATACTCTTTTGATCCCGTGAGGGAAATTTGGTCTCTGCATTTATCCCAATTGAATTAGTGAAACACACACAGCACACAGTGTACACACAGTGAGGTGAAGCACACACTAATCCCGGCGCAGTGAGCTGCCTGCATCAACAGCGGCGCTTGGAAA
>NC_055962.1:32954857-32982357 GCF_018492685.1 Alosa sapidissima | reverse complement strand
ATAAAATTTAGGCTGCAACCAGGTAAGGAGTTTTGATAAGAAATGATTTATAGGCATAGGTTAGGCCTACAGTAAATCTGTAGGCTATGGGACGTTAGGCTACGTCTATTCTAAAGTCCACAAAAATAGACTTGATAGGCCCGCCAAACACTGCCGGAACTTTAAGAACGAACGATATTTTGCGTTCCGAACCGGTTCAGGACTGATATGTTGGTGGCGGAACGCATGCAAGAACGAAAACGTTAAACATAGGCCTACCTGAACCGTTCGGAACGGAACGTTTGAAAAATAATTTCGTTTTCAAGCCCTGGCACACACACACAAGGACAGATGACTGACCAAGATAATGACCTAGTCTAGATGATTAGAGCTGTAATGGTCAGCTTGTTAACTCAAATGCAAATACAGATCATGGCCACAATGTCTTCCACCTGTGGGCTGCTGGGTGAGGTGAAAAGCTGAGACGCTCACAGCTTTGGCGTGTGTGTGTGTTTGTGTGTGTGTGTTTGTGTGTGTGTGTGTGTGTGCACTCACAATTTTGCCGTGTGTGTGTTTGTGTGTGTGTGTGTGTGTGTGTGTGTGCACTCACAGTTTTGCCGTGTGTGTGTGTGTGTGTGTGTGTGTGCACTCACAGTTTTGCCGTGTGTGTGTGTGTGTGTGTGCACTCACAGTTTTGCCGTGTGTGTGTGTGTGTGTGTGTGTGTGTGTGTGTGCACTCACAGTTTTGCCGTGTGTGTGTGTGTGTGTGTGTGTGTGTGTGTGTGTGTGTGTGTGTTTATGTGTGTGTGTGTGTGTGTGTGTGCACTCACAGTTTTGCCGTGTGTGTGTGTTTGTGTGTGTGTGCACTCACAGTTTTGGTGTGCGTGTGTGTGTGTGTGTGTGTGTGTGTGTGTGTGTGTGCACTCACAGTTTTGCCGTGTGTGTGTGTGTGTGCGTGTGCACTCACAGCTTTGCGTTTTCTGGCCGGCCGACCCACTCTGCGTGCTGGAGTGCTCGTCACACTCACTTCCTGTGAGGCGTCCTTCGCTTCCTGCTCCACCTGCCCTGCACTCTGCCCACAGAAACACAAACAGGTCACCTCGCTGATGACCCATTATCACACACTCCTCACACCCACCCCTCTGATGAAACATGACACCTCACACAAACATTTCACCTCACACAACTTACACACACCTCACACACACCTCTATGATGATCCACTACCTCACACCCCTCACACAAACAGTTCACCTCACACACCTCTATGATGATCCACTACCTCACACCCCTCACACAAACATTTCATCTCACACACCTCACACACACCTCTATGATGATCCACTACCTCACACCCCTCACACAAACAATTCACCTCACACTTCTCGCTAACAACGCACAACCTCATATACACAAACAACTTACATGCCACTGCATTTCACTCAAACAAGTAACGACACCTCATGATATGCTACCACACACCTCACACAAACAACTTACCTTACACACTTCATACATTTTACTAGAGTGAACCGAATAATGAATTGATGTTACCTCACACACAACCCACACACACACTGATCTTGAGCACCTTACATATACAGCTCAGTCACAAACACATGTACATGCACATTTGATCCATTCATGTTACATCCTCCTCCAACCACATTTGCATGTTAATTTAATATGAAAAACATGGGGGCATGATCATTTTATGGGCCTATAAATTGTGGTTGATTCTTGTACTTGTTCTTGTAAGGATCATGGGAGATCACACATAATTGTCTGTGTAACAAAACATTTAATATAATATACTGGACAACATTAACAGTGAACTTCAAGACCATTTCTGGTCATTCACTGACAGTGTTACATTTTCAGATCATCCTGTCCCTCAGCTGGTCCTGTGAGTATCAGCTAGGACCACACACACACTTACACACACACACACTCACACACACACTCAGACACACAGTGATGGCTAGGACACACACAGATTGAGAGATGGACAGACACATACTTTATTACATTTAGGAATAGCAGTTTACATCACTACAGTAGCATTTACAATAACAAGACCATATATAGACCCATCTACAACAATAAGCCCACACATGTACCCATCCTGTATGGAATTGGGTGGGGGTGGCACGGAGCCAAATGTAGATGATAGGGCCTAACTAGAGACGCCCTGCCTGAGTGGAGACACAGTCTGTTTTTAGACAATATCACTGCCTCCAAACACACACATAAAGGCAATAAGACGTCATCAGTCTCCAGCCCTCAACTGACACACACACACACACACACACACACACACACACACACACACACAGTTACACAGAGGCACTGAGTTGAAACAACTGTCACAGATACAGATTGAACATCTCTCCCTCTCTCTGTCTCTCTCACACACACACACACACACACACACACACACACACACAATTATGTATACCACACACAGCTTGTACAGCTCACACACTCCGATTGAACAGCACACACCACACACATACGGGGCGATGGCCTTCTGCTTCCGAACTGTGATGTGGCTACTCAACTACTGAGACAGTGGAAATGAAGGCACTTTAAAAGAGATTAAAAACAAAGAAAGCTATGAACTCTCTCTCTCTCTCCATGTCTCTCCTCCATGTCTTTTGCTTATTGCTGCTTTGGGCGGGGGGGGGGGGGGGTCTCTTCCAACTCCCACTCACCACTCAGCCCCCCCCCCTCTCTGTCTGTCTCTTTTCTTCCAGCCCTTTGTCTCTCTATCTTTCCATTTCTCTCCTTCTCCCTTTCTCTCTCTCTCTTTCTCTTTCTCTTCACTCCCACACTTCCACACTGTCAGAGTGACACCACAAGTTCTGCGTGTCCTTCTCTTCCCGTTGGCTTTGACAGAAGTTCCTGACACCACCCCCCACCCACAACCTCCCCAACACACACACACACACACACCCCACAACCCCCAACCCCCGGGCAGCAAGCCAATGAGGTTCCAGAATCAGCGCCAGGCGCATGAATACACAGACATAAGCATTAACATATGCATTATTTAATCACTGCCTCACATACTACACACTCACATACGTCCATATGATCTCTCCTCTCAGTCTCTGCTAAACATGTGTGAACATCACACACACATACTGTATATCAGTGTGCGCCAGCTTTGGTCCATACAGTTTGTACACAAAAACAGGGATACACAAATACACACACACACACACACACACAAACACACACACAAACATGCATACATACACACACAAACACACATACAGGTAGTCAAGCATATTTTACCCCCCCCCCCCCCCCCCCCACACACACACACACATCCCTACTGCTGTCTCTATCTTGAGGCTCTATCTCTACTGTGAGGCTACGTTTCGTGGCTCTACTTCTATTTCTAGACAGAACCATTCAAAAAGCTGCTTTTCTTGGAGGTGGAGAAAACCCAAAGTCTCGACCGCAAGCCTCCCCCCACCCTCCCCCCACCCCCCCCGGCCGCAAGCCTTTCCCCTCTGCCTCTTCCTCTCTCTGCTCTCTCTCTTGCTCTCCTTCATACATTTCCTCCATCCTTCATTTTAATTTCCCTCCCTCTCTCTCTCTCTGTCATTCACATGCAAATGAGCTTTGTTGGACTGACTATGCAGCACACCAGTCAAGGCACCGAGTGTGTGTAGTAACAGTCTGCAGACAGACGGACAAATACATGACAAATAGTAGGCAATGAAAGAAGTGAAATCCAAATCCAGTTGGAAAGGTCATTGTAGAGAAGTGTCACACACACACACACCACACACACACACACTCACACACAAACACAGTCCCTCAGGATATGACACAAAATAGGGGTCTCTTTCTCTCTTGCTATCTCTTTGGACCTTGGCTGAGTTCTTACTTACAAATGCTCTCCACTCTTTATTCTTCATTTGACAGAGTTATTTTCTGACGTCTCTCTCTCTCTCTCTCTCTCTCTCTCTCTCTCTCCCCTACCACCTCCACATTGCCCCAATAACCTTGCAGACGCACCTGGGAGCCAGCTTGCCTTGAGAGTGGGAGACATGGAGACGGGGGGATATGAGGTTGCTATGGAGGAAATACTGCTTAGCAACCGCCTCCGATCGGAGCATGATGCTGCTGTGCTGACTAAAGGGTCTGGGCATGGAGCGACCATGTTGACGTCACGTCCGTGGCAACCCTCTTAGCAACCGGTCTGTCCTCTGAGGCCGTGTCTCGCCTCGGCTTTGATTATGTGTTGCTGGTGTCCTCGCCAGCCCCCACACACACACCACGCGCAGACAGCAATGCCCCAGCGGGAGAGAAGAGTGCAAATGTGTACAAACTCTCTTTTTTTCTCTCTCTCTCACTCCCTTCTGTCTCTCGCTCTGACATAACAAAGGCCGACAATGGCCTCTGCAGTGCCTTCCTCTGCCAAACTGGGAAAGAGCAGCACATGCACACACACGCACACAAATACACATACACGCACACGCACACGCACACGCACACACATACACATACACACACGCACACACAAAAATAAACTGGATGTACCGCATAGCGGTACAAAATATGACCGCCGCTCAGTCCTGTACATCCGTTCCGCGAAAATAAATCACACTTCAATTTGTCTCCATATTTTACTCCACCCCCCAATCTTGAAACTTTTGTGTATGCTTATTTGACATGCCTGAGTGTGTGTGTGCAGCTGCACAGAAAGTAGCCTACTGGTGCTGAAAAGGTGAATAGATTGTAGAATAGCCAAAGAAGATGTAGCATTGTTATAAAACCTTTAAAATCTCTAAACAATCACAAGTAGGGCAGTTCATCACAGTTCATCCATTGCAACTGGATTGGTGAAAGGTCACTTACACCTGTAGGTTACATTGTATTTGGGAAAAGCAAAAGGAATCAGCATAATGTTATTTATTTATTTATTTATAAACAAAAACATCTCTGTCAGTTCCATGGCGTTTTCAACAGCTATCAAAAACAAAGGTCATTTTTGGATGGATGAATTTTTTGTGAATGTTTCTTCTTCTACATAAGATTTTAGTCATCTTTAGTTCATGTGATACTTTATTGTCAATGCACAAATTAAGTAACAGTAGTCTGAAACGTTATTGTTAATGCACAAATTAAGTAACAGTAGTAGTTAAGTAACAGTAGTAGAAACGAAATGCTGTTTTACATCTAACCAGTGGTGCCAATAACTGACATGTCCAAATGGGCCAGAGATGGCAGTTCATACACATTTTAACGGGCCAAAGTTGAAGAGCTGTTGTCCGTTATTGTTCGTGCAAATATAGGCTGATTCATGTTCCCTTGCATTGTGTAACTGAGGTCCATGGCTAGTCTGGCTTTCACCAGACCAAGCTCAATCTTTTAAGAAATCAAAAAATAAATAGCGGGCAGATCAGGCTGGGTTCACCCAGCCTAGTCCATAGGCACCCGATATTGTTTAATTTTCCGATTGCGATATCCACGCTCTGGCTATTCTAAATGCAAAAATGCATCAGGGAGTTATGACAAAACTGTAACTAACAAACTAGATCCTAATAGAAAGCTGTTAGCTTCCCTAAGCTACAGGTAGGCTTATAGACCCCTTCGCAACGGTGGTGAAAACATAAACATTCGGGTGGGCGTGACGTCACTGGAGGCAGAAACAATCGTTTGGATAGTGAGGCGGCTATTTGAATAGTACTAGTGAGGCGGCTAAAATCAGACAGTAATCTAAAATCTTTGCTAAAATGTGTAACGATATAACACAATACGTACATACACTCAGTGTACGTGATCGGGAGGATTATTTGAAAAAACTAAGGCTACATTATCAGATGGGACCATCCTGACAGACCCAATACCGTCAGTGATTGGAAAGACAGGTTTGCCATCAGTTGAATGGCCGGACATTATTGAAAAACCAAGTGTCTACAGTAAGGAGAAGCTGAGGGTGTATAAATCATTGAATGCATATAACTATCTCCTAAATGGTCATGTCCAAGACTTACAATAGGCCGCCTACAATGACGTGGTGAGTTTTGTGTTTGCCGAACCGACATTTTACCGAGCCAGCGCCCGCCACAAGGCAAAGATGTCACAAGGCAAAGATGTATTGCAAACGTGCTAATTACCAACCATTTCGTTTGAAAATTCTAAAACAACAATGTTTTTTAATACTTCAAAATAACATTTGATAAATGAACCTCACATTTTTCAGTAGCCATAGGTGTCTAGATTTGAACAAAATCTAGTTTGTTTCTTACCGGGGCTTTTACTGCCTGAAATATCCAATTTTGTTTACCACGCTCGGAGTTAGTGCTGGGCCTTACACAGTAGTAGCCTAGTAGCTAGTAATCAAGGATTTGGTTTAGCTCTTCGAGTCACAGTAAAATTAAATTTTTGGAAGGCTACATAGCTTATTTAGATACACTTATGGTGTGGGCGCTTGCGTTTTTTTAGGAATCCGCAGTCTTGGTTTGTATAGAAATGAATAAGTGACATACATGTAAAGAGGTTGGAAATACAGGACGATTGGTAGGCTAATATGTGAGGTTCCGATACAAGGCTTGGGTTATCGTGAGTCAAACGAACAACTACGTTCTCACTGGAAACTGTAGCCTAGGCCTACTTATTTCAAATTTAACCGATGACTTTTTCGTTTCTGGCACCCGACAGCACAGCAAGATGAGACCATGATAACCTTTAGCCTCCCGAATATGACTGTTCGTTTAGCTTCCCAGCTGAGGTGATGGTTTGTTTTGCCTCCAGTGAACGTAATGACGTAGGCTCAGAAGGTACCTATAAGGTAGGCCTATTTACAACATAAATTGTCAATAGGCTATGCTGGTGACACAAATAAAATCTCCTTTGGAAACAAATGGCTTACGCCTTACAGTATCAAGCGGACTTAAACTGCCATATCGTGGCGAAAAGTTGTAATAAAATTCACGCAGCTCCAAGAGTCAAGGAAAGCGCGAATGAAGTAGCCACTTCTAAATGGGACCCACTACACAGTAGCTTAAGGTGTGTTGCTAAAGCAGCCATAATGAAATGAAGATGTCATTGTTTGGATACTTCACACACACATGCTTTTTAATTCCACAGACTACAACTACCAAGCTGGAATCAAAGCACATCAATTCCCCTCTCACACCCTGCACGCACTTAAAACAAATAAACAGGCGTCTCAGTCTCAGTCTCACGCATGTATAGGCAAAACTGTATCAGACCGGTGTAACGTTGGTAAATCTTCCATTGCACAGAATGATTTTTGTAGCACGTGCAACAAATGACAGTCGAAAGATACAATTACAGTGCTGCTATCAATTTGCTTGGTATAACCGCATTTATAGTTTTCTACAAATGCAATCAATCAAATTGGCCTCCATTACCACTCAACCAACGCTAACGGTAACATTACCTAGGTGATATTATAAGATTAACGTACCTGCAGTAAAAACCAAGCATGTCCGATAAACATCCTCAGATTTATTTCAGCTTCAAGAAGAAATGGGAATTACATTTCATGTGAAGATCGTCCTATCCTTATTAGACGTTCTCTGCGGTAAACTACAGTCCTTGTAGGAAGCGTCCATTGTTTTTCCAACCCACTTTTAACTTCCAACAAAATTACGTCTCACTGCAACGATGCGCCATCTAGTGGACAAACGACTACTTATCGCCAATACTGGAAATGCAGCCCTGAAGATGATGATGAATATTTGGCTTTCTTTTAATCCTACTGAATTTGTAATTATGTATCGGCCGTTCTAATACCGATAGTATGTGGGTGCCTGTGTGTGTGTGCATGTGTATATGTGTGCACTGCCATCTACAGGCCATTGAGTGTACAGTCACTAAATGTACACATAACCTAATTTTTTTTAAGACCCCCCCATGGATGAAATTCTACGAAACTTGGCATACCCCCAGAGAATGCCAGGTCAATCATACACATAAAATTTGGCGCAGTTCTGAACATCTTAACTGAAGATAGGAGCACTCACAAATGAGTGATTATGGGCCAGGTTGATGTGGGCCCTTGAGACCAACATACCATAAAAGATTCTTCATCCTCAGTGCCACGGTTCAGGTAGTTATTTAGGAAAAACTGCTTTTTTTGCGGTTTGGGGGGCCCAGCACGGGGGGGAGTGGCCCCCGGGGACGAAACAAAATTTTTCCATAAAAGTCTAGTGGGGCTACATACCCACCAAATTTCATGTGCCCCGGTGTTTCGGTGTCCCGGGTATCGTTGACCAAAAATTCAGGAAGTAGATGACGGGGAAAAAAAAAAAAAACTTTGACAATCATTATATGACCGCTTCGCTAGCGGCGGTCATAATAAATAAATACTCAGTTCCAAAACAATGCCCTAAATTCCGTAATCCAAACACAAAAATAAACCAGTTTCTAACTGGGAGCAATTAGCACAAACAAACAGAAACACACAACCACAAACACACACATACTGACTTTCTCGTGCATGCACACAGACACACACAACCACAAACACACACATACTGACATTCTCGTGCACACAGACACACACAGGGTAGTTCCTACAAGAGAGGGGTAGCAGTGCAGGTTTCTCTTGGCAAGAGGCTTCCAACTGTACCTCTATTGAGTAACTGTTGATAAATGTCAGCATAAGAAGTTCTCTGTGTGTGTGTGTGTGTGTGTGTGTGTGTGTGTGTGTTTGTGCATGTGAATGTTTACTTTGACTCCCTCGGTTGATTGACATGCCTATGCTGGTCTTTCTACTCATTAACTTGAAATGCGAGACTGTATAAACAGGCACACACTACTCTACAACACACAACATCCCACACACTAATACCCACACACACACACACACACACAACGGCATTCCTCCAGTTATATGTCCCATACATTAAAAATACTGAGACAGAGAAGGCGGTAGGCCCTTCAACTGCCATGTGGTCTAACAAAATGTCTTAAGTAAGCAGGCCACTGCTGAGAGTGATAGCGGTGGGATATGAGTGTGTAGACGAGGGCTGCGGCGCAGCCCTGAGATATAGCTCAGGGAGAGAGCAAAGTGTTTTCGCTCTATAGGTCCACTGGAAAAGCGGACTAGAAATAAGACCACAAAAGACCACAGCTGAGGACTGTGAGGGATTACAGTATAGATTGGGGAAAGGTCTTTTTGGTGGAGCGCTCAGTGGAAAATATTTCGGCCAACGCCTGTCCCCGAAAGCACACCCCTTAAATAGATTACTCTTGGTAGGCCCATTTCCACCCATTTTCTGTTCTCTTTATATGGTCTGTGATATATAGTCTTTATAGTCTCTGATTGTCTAACATTCTGTAAAGCGCCATGAGACATGTGTAATGTTTTGGTGCTCTATAAGTTAAATTAAATTGAAAAAATAAATAGTCTTTTTCATAGTCGAGATGGAGCATGAAAGAATTCGCCACAACGATCAATACTTTATCTGATTCGATTCTACAATACAATTGTATGATAAGTATGTCATCAACATATGGAAAGTGGTATATCTTCACATATGCTGTCATGCTAGTCAGTGTTCAGCGGTCGGTTGCACCAGCAGAGCATAAGTTTGGGTGTGAAAGGGTGTTTTAAACCTTATGTTGAAACTTGCTTCTTTTTCGGCTGCACCACTGTTACTTCAGTTACACCGTACTTAGTAGCTACTAAATCAAAACACTGTCACACAAAATGACGTGTTCACCGTGGACAACCAAACGATATCATTGTCTGATATTACAGGAACCATTCCCCCGTCACACTTGCTTTTACAATAGTGATGTGTTGTTATGACATGTTTATGATAAGGTTATGGTTTCATATAGAGCCCCCAAAACCGGTCTTCTTCACAAAGCTGTTCTGAAAGGGAAAGTGCAAAGCCAAATGATTTATAACGTTTGAGTAAAGTGTCTGGTGGTGAAGTGAGAGAGTTTGGTGGAGGAGAACAATCTCTGAAAAAGATTGAGGTGACTGTTTCGTAAAGTATGCCTCAAAAAGTTCCCGTTAACACCCTTCTACTCTTTGTTTAAGAAGTTTAACACTCTGCGCATAACAATTCAATTGCCTGTCAGAACAGGCTTTTTACTTTATCCAAGCCAAACAGGTTTGAAAGAGAGAGCATCCATCACCAGATGGTGAAGTCAAGTGAAGAACGTTTTGGTCGAAGAGTATAGAATTACCAGACTCACAAATCATATTTAATGGGACCCTGAGATTCCGCTTAGGTTAGATTCAGTCTGGTTTGGGGCGGTGTGTATGATGTGGAAGGGTGTGGTAGTGCCCCGAAGGGGGACGGGTGAGTCAGTAGGGGCACTTGGGTGGAGTGGCGATGGAGGGAGAAAGAGGGGGGGGGGGGGGGGGGGGGGGGGCGACTTAGTGAAGCAGCTGAACAGCTGACTGGGATCAGGGCCATATTGGGCATGGCAGCAAGTCTCCTGTCTGGATGTGTGTGTGTATGTGTGTGTGTGTGTGTGTGTTTGTGTGTGTGTGTGTGCGTGTGTTTGTTTGTGTGTGTGTTTGTGTGTGTGTGTGCGTGACTCCTTATTGTGGGTGTTCTTGTGGAGAGCTGAATATCTTGTAGGATATTAAGAATGGAGATTGCGTAGTGTTGTGCTGCATATTTGGCGGCCTGACAGGGACATAGTGTAAGGGATTTGGTAGGGCAGCGGAGTCTCTGGCACAGCCGCCTTACGCGAGGATTTTGGTGTGTGCCACTGGACGGGCTGATTGGTTGGCTGTCGAATCTGCACTATTTCTGTCAGCGGCAAGTTATTTTGGGCACCTCCTGTTGCCAAGCAACCAGGCTACGATCAGTGCCGGGGAAAGGAAGTTCCCTGGGTGAAACAGACTCTGTTCCGGCGGCTGCCTCTTTTCTCCTCCTCCTCCTCCACGTCTCTATTCTGTCGCTCTCCCTCTCCATCTCTTCATCCTCCTGTCCTCTCACGCCCTTGCTTTGGTCAACTGTCTTCGTCCGCCATGTTTTCTGAAAGCAAAATGCTGGCAGTTTTTTTTTCTCTTTCTTTTTCTCCCTCTCAGCTTAAGAATGTCTAGCGAGACGGGGGGAACCCTGTGGAGGACGAGACGTTTCCACAGGACCACTGGGGACCAGTCAAAGCTTCAGACAAGAAGTCGAACTCAGCTCAAAGCCTCAGCACACACACACACACACACACACACACACACACACACACGGCACTTTTAGTGGGCAGCAGTGTCCAAACACAAGCCAAGATAAAGACCTCAGGCCCTTATCACAGAGGCCATTCATTATTACCATTATCTTTGTTTAATAATATTGGAAACAAAATGAGGGGAATTAGCTGGTTTGAAATTATTAGTGGATAAGAAAGGCAAGCTATACAACTTTCACAACTGACCACAAAATAAATGTTTCCAGAATATTCCAGCATTACAAGTCCGAAAAGTCCACAGATTGGTCTCAGACAAAAAAAAAGGTTCTCCTAACAGAAGGGGCCTCAATGTCTGTTGACGAGCTGAGGAATTAACAAATGTTGCGCTCCAAAGACAACATAAGTTCCTCACACCAACATAAACATTCCCAGCGGGTAAATAAACGGAGCGGGCCTCTCGGCTGACCGGGAGCCAGCCTCTTTATGATGTGGTTTTTACAAAATGAGTTTTAAAAAATGATTTTGTCTGATTTATTTGCGCCACTTTGGCAGCCTGCAAGGCAATGAGAGCCGTGAGTGGTGTTTCAGCTGCACTGAGGCCATGGGGTGATGCAAGATGCAAGCCTTTCTTCTGTAGAGCAAGACTGACAGGTGAATATATACGTGTGTGTGTGTGTGTGTGTGTGTGTGTGTGTGTGTGTGTGTGCAGCCAGGCGGGAGGTAGGGTAATGTGTGTATGTGTGTGTGTGTTTGTGTGTGAGAGAAACAGAGAAAGAGAGACAGAGAGAGAGCGAGATAGAGAGAGAAAGAGAGAGAGACAGAAAGAGAGAAAGATGAAGAGTCACCTCTAACACAGATACATGAATGGATATAAACACTCCAGTGAGCTCACACACATCACACACACACCACACACACTCATTGTTACAAAGTCTTCTAAAGAAGTAAGTCACACAGTCTTATTCTTCTTAAATTTGTTTAAGGGGACCTCCGTGTGTGTGTTAGAGAGGCAGAGAGAGAGAGAGAGAGCGTGTGTGTGTGTGTGAATGAGTGGTAATGAACGGGAAGTGCTGGATACAAGAGTCAACATGTAGTAAGACAGACATTGTCACTATCTAAGTGATATGTGTTGGTCAGATGAGAATGTGTGTGTGTGTGTGTGTGTGTGTGTGTGTATGCGAGTGTGGATGTGTTTGCGTGTTTATGTGTGTGTGTGTGAGAGAGAGAGAGTGAGTATGTGTGTACTTGTGAGAAACAGATAATATATAGGCATACATAGGAAAGTATGTATGAGTGTGTGTATGAGTGTGTGTAAGTGTGTATGTGTGGGTGGCGAATGTTGGGAGTGAGCTGAGGTTCTGACAGCTGACCCGGTGGCCTGACAAGGCCAAAAAAAACATCGCCTGACGACCGCAATAAATACTACACTAGAGGCCAATAAATAACTTTCACAGAGTTCATGCAGACGTCCACACAAACGCTGTGGGCTAATGACTGGAAATTGCAGAGAAAACAGTCCTGGAATCAATGCTTAAATTCTGCACGGTCCTGCAAGAGGTTTCCCCCCAAGAAGAATGTTTCTGATCTTACAACATTGAATTCAAAACAAACACACACACACATATACACATACACGCGCACACACACACACCCACACACACATTCACAGTGTTTACTAATGGCACAAACTCTAAGCTTCGACACACACACACCTTGATTCACACATCATGGCTGAAAATTAAATGCTAAAAACACACCAATCCACACACACTATACACACATCTTCATACAAAGCAGTCTCTCTCTCTCTCTCTCTCTCTCTCTCTCTCACACACACACACACACACTCACACACCACATCATTTGACCACAAGTACATTATCGCTTGACATAAGTGGAGACATTCATCAAATTCAGAGACTTTTGCTAAATATTACCATAAAACTTGATTAACAGCACTAGACATGAAATGCTAGGTGTTAAAATAAATGCTGGAACACGTATCCAGTGCGCACTGACTTTGTGGTGGCCATGTTCACTCTTAAAATTTAAAATGTAGTTCAAATTTAAAATGTAAGACCCTCCAGGTTAGTATCATACTACGCTTATACTGTATCTGGTGAGAAAGTCCTCCCTCACAAAAGAAATGCGTTCCCATCATTAAGAGGAAAAGTCACTGATTTACCTTAACAATACTCATTGTTCATATGGGCCCGCTCTGACGTTCCGACGCTCCAACTGCTTAGCGAAGATGCAGCCTACGTCTCAAACGTGTATCAGAGAGCTTCAATTTTATGGAGAAAAACGGATATCATGCATCCTAATTTACAGTAAATTTCGCCTTTTAAGAGTTTTGCTTTAGGCTATTTACAGCCGCTGTCGACATTCAGGGGGGGCTACGTGTTCATATCCCTGTGGCGTAAAAATAAAACATTAGAAAGCCAGTCACCACAAGTTATGTCGAGAAATATTCTAGCATAGTGTAATGACATCTGGTTTGGCTTGGGCCTCTATAGGCAACATTTGGATTTTTCCCTTGAAAGGACCATTTTGAACATGGACGTAAACAGAGCAAAATGGCCGCACTAAGGACGGCAAACCTAATTTGGTTCGGACCTCCTGACTGTCTTCCCCGGTGCGAGACTGCGAGAGACCGGCAGATTTTGCGGGGTCTGGTCTGTCCGTTACTGATAGATCACGGTGAGCGCGGCTCATCTTCTGCAGATACAATCCCCCCGCCCCCTCCTCCTCTTTCTCACTCACACGCATCCATACGCACAACGCACATACATGTGTACGAACGAGAAACAGGGCAGTTCTTCAGACACGGACACACGTTTTATTTCTCTCAGTCATGCACGCATGCAGTCGCCCACATAATATTACACACACATCGGGCATTCAAGGTGGCCATGTTGCTGCCTTACCGTTTTTTTCGTTGCTGCGTCACAGTCCAAGTCGGAAGTTTTGAATGCAGGATTGGCAGTCGCTGCGTTGGATGGCATTGTCAATTAAAAGAAAGATTTTATTTTTCGTTTGTGTTTCAAATGAAGTGGAAAAGAAAAAGACTTGAAGTGATTTTTTTGGAAGATCGGATCTTCTTCCGCCTTCAAACCTTCCGATCTTCCCTTTCCCTGGAAATAAAAGCAAACATGTAGGCTATGATTTCCAATTCCAAGAAACGACTTCTTATAAAGCAGTGTAGGCCTATATGTTATTCACAATAATTAGCGTAGCGTCAACTCAATAGAGTCAACGTCCCATCAAAAAATAAGTGGAAATAATATTTCATTAACAATTCAAACATAGTGATTCTGATTTTATTTAAAATTGCGCATTTTCGGTGTTAATAACGCAGGAGAGTTGACAGTTAAGCGTTATATTCCAGCTGAGCTGCGTAACCTCCGTGTACCGCAAATGTATCAGGATGTGATAGAATTGATTCAAATTGCTTGACATTATTTGACATTATCGCTACTTTTAGACAAAGGATTTCCGACATAAAGATAACCACTGTGACAGCAGTCTTTGCGCACAAGGCTCGATTTTAACATGGCGGCTGTTGAATCTCTGCCAAATTCTATTTTCCACTTTTTCACGGAACTGGATTAAATGATTTGCAGTTCTGGGGTGGTCAGACATACGTGTGAACAGAATACGTGTTAAGACTTTTCCCTAGAATATATATTGTTTTACTGATTCCTCTATAGGCCCTGGAGTTATGAGTTCCGCGCCTCACCTCAAAACGTCCTATCCCTTCGGATAGATCAGCGTGCCAGTGTGTCTGATATGATAATGTAGGCTAATGTCATTTCTGTTGCAGGCGCGTCCTAGGCCTAGTCTCTCTCTGAAATGCATTCCTGAAGTAAATGTTGAAGTCTTATGTCAGGGAGGCGTTCAGAAAAAAAAGGCAATTTGCATCAAAATGTTCACCCCAATGTGTCCAACGTGTAGGGCTAATGGATTTGTCCGCTTGCCAGATGTCTAAATTCGATTAGATACGCAAAGTACAATGTTTGAAACAAGTTCATTACAATCGCGCTACCTTGATGCGGCTGGGAAAGGGCAGCACACTGGAGAGCGCTCCATTGGGTCACTGCCCACAGATGATCTCACGTTTGTGGGTTAAGAGGGGTTAAGAGGATGTGTGAACGCCTGGGTCAGGTGCCTCTTCGAAGGCGCGTACAATGTACGTGCAAAGCATTTAAATATAAAAAAATACACCCAACTGTTGGCCGTCCTAACCTCCAAGCAGAATTGGCAATTAAATAATGTAATAATGGCGATGGGCTTGTATGAGCAACTGAATTCTCTGCGCTCAATATCACGACTGGGAGATCTGGGATTTCAACTGTCCCCGTGTTTGACATACTGTCTGGTGACAGACAACAGGTGCTGCTAGGATTCAATGGGCAATCTGTTATTTGATCGCTGTGAATCTTCCATTCGGACACATCTGGATGCACGCGGGCGCGCGCGCACACACACACACACACACACACACACAGACACAGACACACACACACACACACACACACACACACACACACACACACAGCCCATGGAACTTAAGTTATAAACATGCACTGAATGGAGATGGAGAAATAGGCCTAGATCCTAAGCTGTACGACATGGCCCACAAGTCTGTGAGTTCCATATAGATGTTTGATATTAATATTCCAATTGTATGGCACTTTCATATATGTACGGCACTATGAACACTAGTTTCGATCATGTTCAATCCCACGTTTTGGTGATCATTTGCGCAGGACAGGTGAGCATACTCCACCACATCGACAGAGAGGCAGACACGCATGTAGGTCAGACACCCAGACTGGATTACAACCCGATTTTGGGGTCGACAGGCCTACACCGACGTACTGTTACTGATGTTAGAACAGAAAAACACACAAAGCTAAGCGCGAGCTGCTGTCGAATTTATATCGGCTGCCCGAGACAAGGGTTAACACGGTCGTATGAAATATCCCCATCATTAGGTAAGCTAATCAATGAGTCATTTGACTGCCAGCGCGCTCCCGTGTGCATAACATTGGGGAATGGGCTCAGTCAGTCTCAGATGATAATCATGGAAAAATACTTATTAAGGGATGGGAAATCACTCCTCCCCTTTTTTCCTGGACAAAGGCAAATTATAGGCTAACTTCATATTTCGGACGAAATCGCCAGGCGCATGTGTTTGCAAGGACGAAAAATGTGTTCTATCGACATAAACAAATCATCAATATGTTAATGACATCATTAAAATATCCAGTCAGAGAAGTGGAGCGGTGTCTAGCGCCGGCGGCGTCTGCCATCCCCAATAACGTACCGAGACCCAAGTTCTTGTCGCTTCGTTCGCGGTACATTTATAGGAAAACGACTGAAACCTCTGTTCATTTTCCGCATACGCTTGAGAATTGTCGGAGGAATCCGCACGACAACGTGAAACCATATTACTGTGCCGTTTATTAGATGTTTACGAGCAAAGGTGAGTGGACTGTGCGGCAGACAAGCGCAAGAAAACTCCCAAGTTCACGCAGCTTTTAAAGCGCACATCTGCGGACGCACTGTAATCCCGGACAGCCAACCCACCATTGCTTGAATCAACTCACTGTAGCGCTGAAGTTTGACACGACTGCAAAATGAGTATAGAGGGCGCGTATCGGTGTGTTTCGCCCAACACCGCACGGTCTTATTTACCCGTTTCGCCAGCCCCAGGCCTGTACCCTCCGGTTGTCGCGCGCTGCCCGGTCTTCCCTCGGCGTCTCTCCCGGTCCACCTCCTCCCTTGCCGGCCTGGCCCGCTCCGGTGTCTCCGCTCTCGTGCGCCGCAGAGGCCGGCAGACCGGAAGAGATTCCGCAGGGTCCTAGACGGAGTTTGGTGTCGGGCTCGTCTTGTCGTGACATCACGGAATTGTCTCCAACAGTTAATCTCTCCAAACGGGAGTACCAATTCAGGGTTGAAGCAGCCAAGTGTTTGTATCAATAAATAAAACACATAGATTGACCTAATACAGTTTTAAAATCTACGGGACAGCGAGGCATGCCGTGTCAGATTCATACTCACTTCTTGTCCCACCACAACCTATTTTGGAATTTAGGTTAATTCTGCAGGGCTGAAATGTGACAAGTCGCGGTAAAAAGCATACCACTCATACATATTTTTACATACATTGTGCAGAGAGGATGATACTCACACTTCATGAAATCATAAATCATAAATTAGAACAAATATATATATTGTTTGTTTTGTTAAAGAAAATGTTAAAGGCTTACTTCACACAGCACATGGCAAGAAAATCCTATAGGAACAGATACATTCCAAACCTGGATTTCACCTTGGATATTTTGGCAGGGGCATAAACTTAATGACAAAGAAAGAATGTAAACAGAGAATGTAAACCACCTGCTTTACCTCTTGCCCTGTCCCTGTGTGGAGAATATAGCATGTTTGTGTCTGTTTGGATATAGTATGCTGCTACACACCACATATGATTGTGTATGTGTGTGTGTGTGTGTGTGTGTGGGTGTGTGTGCGCGCATAGTTGGGTATGAGGGCATTTTTTTCCCAAAGTACATATCCCATCAGATGGGGCTTCCAGAGGTTTACTCTGGCAGAGGTAGAACACAGCCTTTATGAAAAATCTGCTTTGATGTGAGTGGTGTGTGCACTGTGCACACACAGAAACGTGCATGCACACACACACACACACACACACACACATACACACACACGCACACACACACACATGCACACATACACACACACACACACACACACATGCACCCACATCTCTCTTTCTCTGTGTGAACAGGTTTGAGTGCATGTGTAGATTTGTACAGTCAGTGTGCATGAGTCCACGGGTCAGTAGTGTGTGTGTCTACAGGTCAGTAGTGTGTGTGTGTCTATAGGTCAGTAGTGTGTGTGTGTCTACAGGTCAGTAGTGTGTGTCTAGGGGGGTGCTGTGGCGCAACAGGCTACAGTGCTCATACCATGAACGGGTCCGAGTACCAACAGGGACCCAGGTTGGAGTCCGACCTACGGTCATGTCCCGATCCCACCCCATCTCTCTCTCTCCCACTCACTTCCTGTCTGTCTTTACTTTCCTGTCCAAATAAAGGCAAAAAGCCCAGAAAATATACTTTTAAAAAAGTAGTGTGTGTCTACAGGTCAGTAGTGTGTGTGTGTGTGTCTACAGGTCAGTGTGTGAATACAGGTACAGCATGTAGGCATGACTACAACTACTATGTGTGGGTGAGAGAGCATGTATTCATTTTTAGTAAACCTGTGTGTGTGGACACACAGGCATGTATGTGTGTGGTATGTGTGTGTGGACACACAGGCATATATGTGTGCGGTATGTGCAACTGTGCATACCCTGGTCTGTAACGGGGCGGCTGCCCCCTGATAAACCCTGTGCAGGTAACTCTGCTGCCACACGCTTTGAAGTCAGAGGTGTGTGTTTTTCTCTCCTGCAGAGCTGCCAGAGGTGAGAGAGTTTGTGCCGAAGTCCCTTGGATACGATTACACAACAGTAGCAGCACAGCAAGTTGCAGGCAGGTAGGTGTGTGTGTGTGTGAGAGAGAGAGAGAAAGAGGCTGTGTGTGTGTGTGTGTTTGTGTGCGGTGGACATGGAAGTCCCCTAACTAATCTGATCTCCTGTTTCCTTTTTTCTGCACCTTTTTTATATTTCACTTCCTTTCTTTTCTTTTTCATTAAAAGTGGACCACAAACTGCATGCAGTAACATATATCATCTAAATAATTTCCCTTTGCAGGGAATGAAATGAAAGAGAAATGATTTTGAAATCATAAAGTATTAGCTGATCAGAGGTGACAGGCGAAAGTGCCATAGGTCATAAACGGTTTTATTTGGACATAGGTAGTGTGTGTGGGGTACAAAACATCTCAAGGTGTCTACACACATAGTAGTGTAGGCCTATTATCTGTTTGCAATTGGGGTTTGGTTTGATAATGTATGACTTCGAGATCACATAGGTTAACGATAGAATGTAAAACAATTGAGCGCGTGAACAATGCATTTGTGTGCAGGGAAGGAAATGACCTTGAGTGTGTGTGCACGCTTGCCTGGAGTGGCCAAGCCCGTAGTAGCACCACACACACACACACACACACACGCAAGGACACTGGAGTTGTAGGCTAATTATGACTTTTGCCACAGCGGACGTGAGGTGCTCTACGCAGACCGCAGCGCTAGTAGGACAGAACGGAATACTAGTATCACCTACTCCAACGAGCTTCACAACCTACGTCGCGACAAACACGGCCTGACTCGCCCCCTGATTATTAAAATTCATGCCACGTCGCGACGGGCTTGCTTTGGCAGTCGGCCAGCTCTGGCTTACTATCACCCGGCGCGTTCTAAATCGGAGGGTCCGCACATGTCCGGATCATTCCATTTGCTAATGCTGTGGTTGTGGGGCGTGATATAGCCTAGTCTACATAGTCTACTTTTAATTATATTGTAGGTGATAATCATTAAACCATAGATAGAACACTAGCTTAGGCCTAGGCTATGTTTCTTGAAACACCACGGGCTAAGGCCGAGACAGGTATATTGTCATGTTGTGTGTAGCCTAGCTTTCTAATGGACGTGTCACATTAAGCTGACTCCCTATCTCTTAACTTTTCTAGGCCTAGCCTATAGTAGTCAGTAGACTAGCCTAGTCTTGTAAGTGCCTGCGGGGGGTTGAACTGGTACAATAATCAATCACGTGTCGCACTTCACGTTCTGGAATCAACGATGGCAAGAGCGAGCAAATACAGTCACCATGGATGAGCCACGTCAGTGTGTAACTATGGCAACTGAAACACATCACAGGTAGTGGGAGGTAAGCTACATGTAGTAGGCCTACCCAAGACTTAATAACTTACTGGCACTTTGGAAATCTGTCTGTTGCAGGACTGGTAAACTAAATGAGCTGGAAACATATTTCCATTTTCCACTCCTTATGTCGGTAGACACTCTGCACACCACAGGATGTTAAACCTGAGTCTCTAATGTGGGTTCAAGATGGAACAGATTAGAACCCACACCAGGGAAATATGAGTTTACAAAGTGAAACACACCACATCAAGTTAGGCTACATCATAAAAAAAAAACTCATAATTCACAGAGCAGGTGTAGCCTACTGTATTACAATGTACTTCAAACAGAAGTAAAGTGATAAAACACACCACAAGTGTAGATTCTTTTAAAATATGATTTATTTCATTTGCACAGATCAACATTCAGTATCATGACAGAAAAATATCCTGCAGCACCCCAGTAAAAAGCTCTCCTCCATCTCAGGGGGCAGATCTTTGAGGGGGCCCCTGTGGACTAAGGGCCCCAAGCTGGCTCAGGCTCCCTGACTCTGGCCACAGCACCAGAAAGACACAGTACTTCGGTGGCACCCTTGGGACACCTGATTGACGTGTAAAAAAAAAAAAAAAAGCAAATGGTTTCCAGCACCACACACACTCCAACGTCCCAGTGACATCAGAGTCCGCCCACACAAACACACACACACACACACAAACATATGCTTCTGGAAGACAAAACACAAGGAGGGTACTGTAGCATCAAGTCTCAGTCCCTTGCTCTGTTCCATACACAACGCTGACTAGGGGAGGATAGGGTGGGGTGGTGTTTGGAGGCTGGGCGGTGATTCTGTGGCACATGTCATGAAACAGGAAGTGAGTCATGTTTTGCCGTGCATTTAGGGGTGGCATACTGTAGCTTAAATGAGGGGAAATTATCTGAAAACACACTGCAGCTTTGCTGAAAGACTACACTATCAAAATCTCAAAATAAACATATAATTTTGGCACAATTATATCATTACTTTTTTTTTGTTATAGCAGGTATAATTGATTTTCAAACACAATGTATATTATTGAAAGAATGAAACCCACAAACTCTTAGGTCTTGGAGACCTTTCAAGCTGAAGGCAGCTTCACTAGTGTGACTTTACAGTCCAGCGGTCCACAGACACACACATACAGACAGACACACACACACACACACACTCTCTCTCTCTCTCTCGCACGCGCACTAACACACACAGACTTGCGCTCTTTCTCCCTTACACTCACACCCACACTCTCTCTAACAAACACACACACACACACACACACACACACACACACACACACACACACACACACACACACACTACAACACACATCAGGCCAGATATTTAAATGTGCATGTGGCAGATATTCAGCTAAAAAACAACAAAAAGCAGTGCTTTCACAAATGAAAAAAAAAAAAAAAATCCTCCATACATTGAACACAAAAGCTTAGTACCTACAACAAATCACAAACAGTAAATATTCTATGACTTTAATATACACAAAAACTCTTCTGGTTGATCCAGAGAGATACAGCATTGATTGATTCAGTCCGACTTGAAATCATCACGTGACCCAACAGTTTAAGAACCTGCAGGGGGATAAGGGGGTATCTGAAGTACACGGGTCCATGACAAACCCAGATAAATGAGCTCAGAATAAGTTGTAAACTATACTAAAAGAACGCTTTGTCTTTATTTTGCAATGAAAATGAAGCCAAGAGGCTCTTCAATAGCGAGTTTTACAACACTCTCAGATTTAACTTATCCAGGTAGTTACAGAACCACATACTTGGAATACCCTCAAGCTCTCTACATAAACAGTTATGCTAATGTGCCGAACTAGGAAAATAAATAAGCATCCATGGCAATAAATAAACAAACAAACCGCACACCATATTGGTTGAGTTCTGTCTGTATCACAGGTCAGACGTACAGCAATAAATATCCTCTATAGACAAGGCCCACCCCCTTCTGACAATGCTTGTTAACTAGACCATTCCTAGACCAACTGTTTCCACATCCACACACTCATTTAATTGTACACATCTATTTTGTATACTTCTGACCATTGTCCACTTTCTTTTTCTTTTCCTTCATCATCCTCTCACCTTCTTTCACTTTCGATTAATATCCTTTTAGTCCCACTCTTAGGCCTTTAGTCCCACTCTTTTCCACCAACAGAGAAGCGGCTCCATTCTGGTTTACAGAATGTTTCACGAAGTTTAACCATTCGGAACATTTCAACCAAAGATAAATGCGTTCGGATTCGGAATCTGAAAAATTAGCACAAAAAAAAAAGCTTTTTCCCCTTTCTGAACCAGAGTGGGGGTGTCATCCTACAGTTCAGTTATGCATGCATGACACACCCTCTATTGATGACACATTGACACACCCTCTATTGATGACACATCCTTGGTTCCATAGAAAACTGGTGGAAATGCGGGTGGGTTCACTAGACAGCACCAAGGTTCGAAGAATTCAGAATGGAACCGTTTCAAGAACCAGTTCTCTGTTGGTTGAAAAGTGGAGTGTATCCTCCTCAGGAGGTGGAGCCTTAGCACCGTCAATCACTCAAAGTAGGCGGAGTCATTGTTCAGCTATCTTTGGGTTGGCCTTCTCCCAGTATATCTTCAGTTGCTCCTCCCAAACCCCTCCCGCCCCCAAGAGCTAAAGCTGAATCAATCCAAGCGCGAAAACTCAAATCAAATTCTAATTTTAAAAAATTAAATAAAAAAAACTAACAAACAACCACACAGCAGTCAAGCACAGACCCTGGGAACCACAACACTTTCCCTTCAAAGGAGAGAAACAGAACAACTGTGGCCAGTGACCCACTGCAGCAGCCAGTGGTGGAGGCAACTGCAGTGATCTTGATATCACATTTGTTTTTGTTTTTTTTTGTTTACATGTTTGTGTGTTTGTTTATCTCTGTTCTTTCACGTTTCCCTCTGAGAGTTTCTGAGGATGGGCTGTTTTGGTTGTGTCCTGGTATTCTGATGACAGCAGTGGTTGAAAGTTGTGCGTCATGTTGGGGGGGTTAGGTCTACAAGGAGACCATTTGTTTCTGTCCAGTTGCCTTTCCTGCGGATCGACATGACAAAACATCCCGTCAGCCAGTCAAGAGTCCTTTGCAAATAAGAATAATATTGTGATATAACACACACACACACCTGCACCCATATCCCAATACAAATAACATTCACACACACACACACACACACACACACACACACACACAGACACACACACACACACACACACACACCTGCACCCACATCCCAACATACATTCATATTCCAACACACATACTATTACTAATACAAATATAGCTGCAAGCAGCAATGTGGGGGCCAAGCAGTGCGCTATAGCAGGAATGGTGTTGCCATGGCATGAGCAAGCACTCACAGCAAGAAGGCGAATTAGACCAATGTCCTTGTGCGTTCTCACAATCAGCTACCATGTCCCTCTACCAAGTTTGGACTTCATACACCAAAGTGTTGCTGAGATGTGAGCTCCCTTTCTTTATTACAGCACCCCTAGAGGCCAAATGAGACCACTTTCCGTGCATGTCCTCATAATCAGCTAATATGTCCATGTATCAAGTTTGGACTTCATATAATGAAGCGTTGCTGAGATATGAGCCCACTTCCTGTATTACAGCGCCCCCTATTGAGGCCAAATGATGCCAATTTCCTACTGTGTCCTCACAATCAGGTTCCAAGTCCCTGTACCAAGTTTGGACTTCATACATCAAAGCGCAGCTAAGATAGGAGCTCACTTCCTGTATTGCAGCGCCCCCTATAGAGGCCAAATGATTCCAATTTCCTAGTGCATCATCATAATAAGGTAACAGGTCCTTATACCAAGTTTGGACTTCATACATTAAAGCATAGCCGAGATGTTAGCCCACTTCCTCTTTGGTGGCTTCATCGCCATATTTGATTGGCTGTCACGGGCAAACAAAAATGAAATTAAAAAATCTGACAAGTATCGTTTGTGCGGCTCGGTCTGAAGATCATCTCCGACAAGTTCTGTGAAAATCGGATGAAATTTGTAACCGCTGAAACTTTTCGTAGAGTTTGGACTAAATCCAATATGGCGGAGGTCCAATATGGCGGAAAGTGATAGGATAGGGGTCGATGAACTCTGTATGGTCCAAGGATTCAGACACTACCTCAATTGTGAAAATCAGACAAAAGAGTCAAGGATCACACGCATGAACGCATGTCCAGCATTGAACTGGTGGTGGTGCTAGAGTGTTCAATGTATATGCATATAAATTGCTGTGAGTGATTGGGACAGTGTCCTGACTAATGGTATCGAGTTTTGTTATGTTAACTCAAAGTGCCACAGAGATGTTAGTCCACTTCCTGTTTGGCGCTTCATCACCATATTTGATTGGCTGTCACGGGCAAACAAAAATGAAATTGAAAAATCTGACAAGTATCGTTTGTGCGGCTCGGGCAGAAGATCATCTCCACCAAGTTCCGTGAAAATCGGATGAAATTTGTGAATGCTGAAACTTTTCGTAGAGTTTAGACTAAATCCAATATGGCGGAGGTCCAATATGGCGAAAAGTGACGTAATAGGGGTCATTGAACTTTGGTCGGTCCAGGGATTCCAACGGTGCCTGATATGTGAAAATCGGACGCACCGTTCAATGGTCACATCCGTGAATGCAATCCAGGTTCGACCCATTGGTGGCGCTAGAGTGTTGGGCATAGAGTTCTGTAAATTGGTGAAAGTGATCATGACAATGCTGAATCAGTGTGCCGAATTTCATAACTTTAGACCCAGCGGTTCAATTTTCGGCCAGATTTTGACCTGTTGGTGGCACTAGATGGCTGGGTTTAGAGGTCCGTAAATGAGCGTGAGTGGTCAGTGGAGTGTCCCGAAACTTTCTGCCAAATTTCAGCACTTTTTAGCCAGGCGTTCTATGGGCTGCCATAGACACCAATGGCAGATTTGTAATAATAATAGGAAAAGCTAGTAACTCAATGGGTGCCTTCGCAGCTTCGCTGCTTGGCCCCCAATTACCTACCCAAAACACACAAACTCTCAACATACTGTATCAGTAGAACATAATATCTATATTTTATTTTTTACTGCTAAGTCTTACTCGATAATAATGTGTTCACTCTGTTTAACCTGGACCAATAAGTGTCATGGACTTAAACCGTCACAGTTGCTACCTCCCTCTATTGATACACAAGTTGTTCTGGTTTTGATTAACGTATCTAACAACTCCAGTCCAGGCAGTCAAAGTTCTTGCCATGCCATGACTGATTAAGAATGTCTGTCTACAGCCACTGCGCCCAAAAGAGAAATCTCATGCTCAGACTGCCCACATGGCATGGAGCTGATCGGACACGGTCTGGGAAACGCCAGGTGAAGAGAGGCATGGAAAGAAGGGATTAAAGGGGGGAGGAATAAAGGGGGAGAAAAACGACAAAACCTCTGGATAATGAGCCGTGTACATCAGAGCACAGGGGGTGGTAAAGCAGGCAGCTGCTCTGTCTGGGACCCTTTTCCGAGTGGAGAGGAAGCAGTTAAAAAAACACCCATAAAGCCGGCGTTTGGGCCATGTGGAGCTGGGAGCCACCTCGGCCAATAAACAGCTCCCTCGTTAATGCTAACGAGTCATTAACCATTAACGAGGTCGAGCACAGAGCGGACACACGCCAGACGCACTCGTCCGGCACCGTAAATGGGGCAAACCGGGCTGCACAGGTAGGACCTCAGGCAAGTCAGGTAGGTAGCCCACGCATCACACGCTAGTCATGAATTAACGCACAGTTCAGCAAATAAGTTGACTGGCTAGATTAGCTTTTCAAAGCATTGTGCTGTTGTGTACTTGCTGTTGAGTTACTCAACAGTTGACAGACTACTAATAAGTGGATGTTCTGTTGGTCACTGTGAACTGGTTGGCCAATTCATGATTTGGCTAATGGGATTTTTGCATAGGGTAGGGCTAAGAGAGCTAAGAGTAAGGCTATGGCTGGGTGACTGTTAGCAAGTTAGCAAGGCTATGGCTGGGTGACAGTTAGCGAGTTAGCAAGGCAATGGCTGGGTGACCATTAGCGAGTTTGCAAGGCTATATGGCTGGGTGACTGTTAGCGAGTTAGCAAGGCTATGGCTGGGTGACCGTTCAGTAGGGCCTGAGGTCAAGGGGCCCCTAAAAGTAGTTTGAAGACAGAGGCTCACTGGTGCGTGGTTGATTTTGCTGGCTATTCATTACTTGCATATTTGACTGTGTTGACTACCATATTATGACAGCAACAGATTTACTTCGCTGGCTTTACTACTTGTGAGCAACTGCTGAGAATTTTGTGTGTGTGTGTGTGTGTGTGTGTGTGTGTGTTTTAAAATTCACCTCTGTCTCTCCCATTCTGGAGTCTCTCATCCTCTTCTTCTGCTCCGTCGTCTACTGAAAAACAGAGCGAGATGGGGAGAAACACACAGGGGAAGACAAGGAGAGATATATCGACCATGAGAGATAGAAAGAGATGGAGAAAAAGATGGAGGGAGAGAGAGAAAGAGAGAGAGCGTGCACAGGGAAAGTAAAAGCTTAGTGATTCTACCTTCTACTACACCTGTGTGAGGATGTGAGCTTGTGGTGAGCATGACCATGAGAGCACATATGCAGGGCTGTGTGACAGTTTTAGCCATTTGTCTCAGCACTGCTCTTCTCTATCTTCTACATTAGTGTGTCAAAAAGGCATTATCCTATTTTGGTTTGCTGAACTTTGTATGTTGATAATTGATTGGTAAAAACAAACATTTAAATTTAAAAAACATCCTCACTTTACAGTTTTTTTATATCATACATGGTTTAGCAGTTTTGCACAGTGCTGCAAATTATATACTATATTTGGCACGTGTTTGCGTGTGTGTGTGTGTGTGTGTGTGTTATGCTTTTCTGGCTTACCAGAATGCAGCTCCTTGACCAGAGAGGACATGGTGTTAGTAATCGAGTCTGCCGCTACCAGAAGATCGTTCCGAAGGTTTCTACGGGCACCTGAGGTGAGGACATACGGCCATTGTTAGATTACAGCTGACACTGAGCATGTGTGTGTATACTGTATGTCTGAGCATGTGTGTGTATACTGTATCTCTGAGCATGCGTGTGTATACTGTATCTCTGAGCATGTGTGTGTATACTGTATGTCTGAGCATGTGTGTGTATACTGTATCTGAGTACTGTTTTGTTTGTCTGACTGTATGTTTGTGTGTATGTGTGTGTGTGTGTGTGTGTGTATGTTTGTGTGTGTGTGTGTGTGTGTGTGTGTGTGTGTGTGTGTGTGTATGTTTGTGTGTGTGTATGTTTGTGTGTGTGTGTGTGTGTGTGTGTGTGTGTGTGTGTGTATGTTTGTGTGTGTGTATGTTTGTGTGTGTGTGTGTGTGTGTGTGTGTGTGTGTGTGTGTTTATGTGTGTGTGTGTGTGTGTGTGTTTATGTGTGTGTGTGTGTGTGTTTATGTGTGTGTGTGTGTGTGTGTGTGTGTGTGTGTGTGTGTTTATGTG
>NC_055962.1:32939857-32944857 GCF_018492685.1 Alosa sapidissima | reverse complement strand
ACCTAAATGCAGTGCACAGAAACACAATACTCAAAACAGCCCAAAGACATCCATACTCCTACAGGCTCTCTTTACAGATGTGTTCTGATACCCACTGATATTCTGTCATACTGTTTGTCCCTTAAAGACATTCACACACACACACACACACACACACACACACACACACACACACACACACACACACACACACTCTGGAGCTAGACTCTGGCTGCCAGTGTATTGTGTGGGCAGCTGAGCAGGCACTCATGCAGGATTGACAGCCTGAGCAAACACAGACTGGACAAAGATCACCGTGCAGAGAGAGAGAGAGAGAGAGAGAGAGAGAGAGAGAGAGCGAACAAGAGAGAGAAAGGGAGAGAGACAGAGAGATAGAGAGAGGGAGATAGAGAGAGACAGAGAGAGAGAACAAGAGAGAGAACAAGAGAGAGAAAGGGAGAGAGACAGAGAGATAGAGAGAGGGAGATAGAGAGAGACAGAGAGAGAGAGAGAGATAGAGAGAGGGAGATAGAGAGAGACAGAGAGAAAGAGAGAGAGAGAGGGAGATAGGGAGATCGAGAGAGAGAGTGTGTAAAAGTGAAAGCTGTTCCCACTTAAAGAACTGAATGTTTTCACACTTGAATAGGGAGAAAGATGAATCAGAGATGAGATGAGACAGAAGTGGCCAAAGAAAGAGAGAGAGTATAGTAGCGACATTTAGATAAGCGAAAGAGATAGAGACAAGGTATGAGGCTGAGGGAGAGAGAGAGAAGTGCAGCCCAACGCAGGAAAACAGAAACAAGGTTGGGGACAAAGAGGTAGCACAGAAAGAAAGAGTGAAGGACAAAGTGACGAGAAAGTCTAAAACGCTCACCTTGTTGCGAAATACATGCAACTTGTGGGAACAGCAAAACAATCCCCTCTTTCTGTCCGCAAACTGTATGGGTGAGTGTGTGTGAAGGAAAGGGAAGGGTGAGAGAGTGTGTGTGTGTGTGTGTGCGAGTAATGCCAGCAGGCTCACGCTCTACTGAATTGGCATCTAAAAACTCTAAGCTCTACATCATCATGGTCTCTACGGAAACCAGGAAGTCACATGATGAGAGTGACCAATAGGGTGGCATCACAGCCAGTTGTTTGACCCAGACAACATGGTCACTGAAAGAGTGGGTGAGTGAGAGAGAGTGAGTGTGTGTGTGTGTGTGTGTGTGTGTGTGTGTGTGTGTGTGTGTGTGTGTGTGTGTGTGAGAGACTGTTTTTGTGTGTGTTTAGGGTCCATGTCTAATATTAGAGCAGTACTTTATTTTAGTGATGGCTTAGTCAATGTTCATATTGAAAGAGTTGAGTTACGTATAATTCGTGTGTAAGGTGTAAACTAGCAGACATACTTTTGTTAAGAGCCTACATTACATTCTCTCTCTCGACCTCTCCCTTTCTTTCTCTCTCTCTCTCACACACACACACTCACACATACACACACACACACTTACACAAGGTTGGCAAGGTCGAGTGGTCTCTCTGGCTGCTCGGGGAAGATGGGGTGTGCGGGTTCTCGGCTGGGCACACAGCCCAGAGACTTACTGATGGCCTGACCGAACTTCTTCACTGGAGATTTCTAACACGGACACAAAGACACCAAACTTAGTATCGCAACTTAGACTCCCTCTTTCTATGTCTGTCTCTCTTTTTCGCACGCACACGCACACACACACACACACACACACACACACACACAGTTGAAGTAAGTCTGTTAATGATTAATTTGAGCATTTAAATAAACTAGAAGATAGATAAAAATAAAATTAATGGCGACAGCATATTTGATATCAATGGACATCTTCTGGAGTGTAAGAACCCTCAAATTATGACATTAGGATCATCCTTTTACCCAACATAATCCATAACATTTGGACTGGCCAAGCAGCTAATCATCAGGTGTTCTGGTCTGTGACTTTTGGTGTGTGTGTGTGTGTGTGTGTGTGCGTGTGTGTCAAACATTCATGATATGACTGGTATGATAATAGGTGTGTTTTAGTATGAAACTGAATTTGCACTGGGTAATTATGACAGACAACAATGTGATGGAGAGGATACAGCTCTGGACGTCATCAATGACAAACACAAGTGTTGTAATTGGTCAGTATCTGGCCAGGTTCACACACCCAGGAGGAGTGTTCCTTCATCTGGTGCTGGTTGCTATGGGAGCGGTTGGCATGGCCACGCCAAAAGCAGTCTTGGCACAGCTGGTAGTTGTGACACTGCTGGCAGCAGTACCGGAACCCCATCATGCTTTCGGCACGGCAATACGAACATGGCACAGGGTGGAAGACTGGAGACACACACACATCCACACACACACATACACACACACACACACACACACACACAGAGTTTTCAACACATCATAATGCTTCTATCATGTCCAATGTTTATATCCATGTATCCAGGCTAGACATGTACGAATATGTGTATGAATGTGTGGACGTGGAGCTGGACACTCAGGACCAGATGTGGCTGACGGCTCAAGCTGAATGTGTATGGGCAAGTGTTTATGGGTGTGAGAATGAGTATCTTTACATGTGTGTATATGTGTACGTGTGTGTATGTGTACATGTGCATGTGTATGGGTATCTGTACGTGTGTGTACATATGTGGGTGTGTACACATACACACATACATGTACACACACACACACACACATACGTATGTGTATGTGTATGTGTGTGTATGAGTATGTGTATGTGTATGTGTATGTGTGTGTGTATACTGTATGCATGTGCATGTGCATATGTATGTCTGTGAGTATCTTTACATGTGTCTTTGTATGTGTGAGTATGTGTATCTGTGTATGTGTCTTAGGTACCGTTGTCCACGTTGTGCATGTGTATGAGTATCTGTATGTATGCGTATGTGTGTGTCTGTGTATGTGTACTTGTGCATGTGTATATGTGTGCGTGTGTTAGGTACCGTTCTCCACGTTGGCGAGCCGATGCATCAGCGGCAGCCACACAAGGCAGTTAGGGGGCGGGTCAGCCAGCATTGTGTCCAGGAACATGTTCAACATGATCTTTTTCTGTAGACACAAGAACAACATACTCAGAGAACAGAGCTCAGAGAACACCAAAGATCAGTGAAAGCATGCATTAGCAAGCCAACTAGCTCGGTGGGCTTCAGATCAGTGAAAGCATGCATTAGCAAGCCAACTAGCTCGGCGGGTTTCAGATCAGTGAAAGCATGCATTAGCAAGCCAACTAGCTCGGCGGGTTTCAGATCAGTGAAAGCATGCATTAGCAATCCAACTAGCCCGGCGGGTTTCAGATCAGTGAAAGCACGCATTAGCAAGCTAACTAGCTTGGTGGGTTTTAGTGGGTTTCAGATCAGTGAAAGCATGCATTAGCAAGCTAACTAGCTTTCTGGGTTTAAACTCTGGTGACTTTGCCTGCTAGTGTTAGTCTCTGAGGAGAGCATTCTGAAACTGGGTTGATGCTTTAAGTAAGTAAGTATAAGTATATGTATAAATAGTCTTTTAATCCCGTGAGGGAAATTTGGTCTCTGCATTTATCCCAATCCGTGAATTAGTGAAACACACTCAGCACACAGTGAACACAGTGAGGTGAAGCACACACGGCGCAGTGAGCTGCCTGCTACAACAGCAGCGCTCGGGGAGCAGTGAGGGGTTAGGTGCCTTGCTCAAGGGCACTTCAGCCGCTTTCTACTGGTTTCTATTGGGTGGTGTTTACAGATGCTGGAGTGTGATTGGGTGTGAGGGTGGTGGTTTGGGGATGCTGGAGTGTGGTTGGTGTGAAGCTGGGGGTTTTGGGAAAGCCGACATGTGTTTGGGGGTGAGGTTGGGGTGTGAATTAGGGTAAGGTAGGGGGACTGGGAGGATGAGAATGAGGATTGTGGGTGGGGGGTGAGGTTGATGGCGAGGTGGGGGTAAGGGAGGATGAGAATGAGGATTGTGGGTGGGGGGTGAGGTTGATGGTGAGGTGGGGGTGAGGTTGGGGGTGTGGATTAGGGTAAGGTAGGGGGACTGGGAGGATGAGAATGAGGATTGTGGGTGGGGGGTGAGGTTGATGGCGAGGTGGGGGTAAGGTAGGATGAGAATGAGGATTGTGGGTGGGGGGTGAGGTTGATGGCGAGGTGGGGGTAAGGTAGGGGGACTGGGAGGATGAGAATGAGGATTGTGGGTGGGGGGTGAGGTTGATGGCGAGGTGGGGGTAAGGTAGGATGAGAATGAGGATTGTGGGTGGGGGGTGAGGTTGATGGCGAGGTGGGGGTAAGGTAGGGGGACTGGGAGGATGAGAATGAGGATTGTGGGTGGGGGTGAGGTTGATGGCGAGGTGGGGGTAAGGGAGGATGAGAATGAGGATTGTGGGTGGGGGGTGAGGTTGATGGCGAGGTGGGGGTAAGGTAGGGGGACTGGGAGGATGAGAATGAGGATTGTGGGTGGGGGGTGAGGTTGATGGCGAGGTGGGGGGTGAGGTTGATGGCGAGGTGGGGGTGAGGTTGATGGCGAGGTGGGGGTGAGGTTGATGGCGAGGTGGGGGTGAGGTTGGGGGCGAGGTGGGGGTAAGGTTGATGGTGAGGTTGGGGGTGTTTCTGCCTACCTGCTGGGGGAAGCAGGCACGGGCATGGTGGTCATTGTAACCAAAGGACGGCCCCTCGAACACAGCAGTGGGCAGCTTGAGGACCTCCAGCAGGAAGTGGTCAAACTTGGCCACGGTCATCGCCCCATGCGTGTCAGAGATCTGAGAGAATATATCTGAGGAGATGGGGGGAGAGAGAGAGAGGAGAGAGAGAGAGAGAAGGAGAGGGATTAAATAAAAAAGAGGAAAGAGAGGAGGGGAATAGAGAACAGGGAAAACGAGGATGAGAGTTTTAACACATCAACACTCAATGACCCAGTTTCACCTAAGGAGCAGCCAGACACAAACACACACACACACACACACACACACAAAAACAGCTGGTGTGGGTGGACTGCAGCAGCAGTGTGTGAGATGTGTGGCATTGCTATGCGG
>NC_055962.1:32927357-32929857 GCF_018492685.1 Alosa sapidissima | reverse complement strand
AGAACACACACTTCCACATCCACGACCCAAAACACACACTTCTTCATCCACCCCCAGAACACACACTTCTTCATCCACGACCCAAAACACACACTTCTTCATCCACACCCTGAACACGCACTTCCACATCCACACCACAGGACACACACTTCCACTTCCACACAAAGAATCAGGCTCAGCACAACCACGCACAAAACCCTCAGACCAAAGAGCCGGGGAACGGTAGCTGACTTGGACAACGGGGGTGGGGGGGTATTAAGATCGTCTTGGTAGTGTATAGGTCTAATTGAGTGCCTGTCACTTTAAGATGTTTGAGGGAACCCTTGCAATTGTAACACAGTTGAAAGGCTGCTGATGTGTGGATGCAATTCATAACGTTCACATACTTCTCCTTGGGACAAGCACTTTTTAATTTTGGAAAACACTTTTCCATTTACATCGGGATTTTGCAAACATTTAGTGTCAGAGTCAATAAAATGAGTCCTTCAACGAAATTGACAAGCAGCTGTAAGTAGGCTAAGCATGCTAAATTCTTAGTTTAGTCTCTTCAATGTAGCCTACTACGTTGTGATAAGACCTTAGCAGAGTTCACTTCAATGCAGCAGTTTTGAATAAATTTGCGCAGCATGGTCACGATGCTAAGCGGATTTAATAGCAATTTAGCCAGACGTCTTCTATGCAATGCTTCTATGTGGCTACAACAATCCTTCAACAATCGTGAATATTTTGTTAAATGCACATGCAGAGGAGGGGCAGCAGGCTACGAGAGAGAGCGGGGCGGGGCAAGGAAAGGCTGCGTGTGTAAAAAGCGCAGCTCAATGGCAATGCAAGGATTTGACCTTATATTTAATTTAAATTAAATTAAATTCAATTCAATTCAATTAAATATAGAATATTAATCTGTGGCGGCCGATTTTTATTTTGTGGCGCCCCGCCACAGATTAGTCAATGTATAGGAAACACTGCATTAGAACTGTAAATGCACATCTCAACACACACCGAAGGCTCGAAAGATGTTCTATTGTTCTAGATGTTCCTAAACATTTCATTTTTCATTTGTGTGTGAGAAAAATAACAGGGACACATCTTAACAGTCAAGACATCTAAACCAGTCTAAACATTTTCCATTCAGAGGAGCCCGGACAGCAGGAGACGAAAAAAGGTCTGGATTTGTCTTTGACATTTCTATAACATCTCTCTTGGAGCGAGAGAGAGAGAGAGAGAGGGAGAGAGAGAGAGAGAGAGAGAGAAGAGAGAGAGAGAGAGAGAGAGAGAGAGAGAGAGAGAGAGAGAGGGAGATGTAAGAGAGAATGACAACAGGAACCGAGCGAGTGAGGGGAGGAGTCAGAGAGAAACATCATACAGCCCAGGTACAAGTGCAAACAGTGAAGAGCGCATCTCGCTTGCAGCGACTGCAAACAGCAAACACGTACACGCACACACACACACACACACACACACACGTACACGCACACAAACCCGTACTTACTCACTGTTGTGCACACACATACACGCACACACAGAGTCTTTCATACATACACACTCATTGTTGCATACACCCGCCCACACACATGCGCGCACACACACACACACACACACACACATACACGCACACACAGAGTCTTTCACACATACACACTCATTGTTGCTTACACCCGCCCACACACACACACATACACACCAAACACACACATACACACACACAAACACACACACACACACACACACACACACATACACGCACACACACACACACACACACACACACACACACACACACACACACACACACATACACGCACACACACACGCACACACACACACACACACACACACACACACACATACACACACACACACTCAGAGTCTCTCACACATACACACTCATTGTTGCATACATCCACCCACACACGCACGCACACGCACACGCACACACACACACACACACACACACAAACACACACACAGCTAATTCAGAGAGAGCACAGCACAGAGCACTACAGGTCAGGCTGCTCTCTCTCTCTCTGTCTCTAAATATTTGCGCTGGATGGATGCTGAGAGCATCCCTCAGGATCTACAGGCTGCCGGTGAAAAGCACTAGCTCACCAAGGCGACAGGTTGCTACGGAAACCCAGTGATGTTGTGGGCTTGATTCTGTGGTTGTTTATATAGATGTTCTGCATGAAATGTAGCACTGTGCTATTAGGGTGTGTGTGTGTGTGTGTGTGTGTATGTGAGACAGAAAGAGAGAGATAGAGAGAGAGAGTGCTGTGAAAATTGGCGACAAAATTACAGAATACTTCACTCAAAAAAGAGGGGTGAGGCAGGGCTGTAGCATGGCAGTGAATGCTCTAAAAGAAAAGGCTCGCAGAGCGCTATATGCAATAAAAAGAAACTTCTGGAACATAAACATACCAATTAAAGTTTGGTGCAAAATATTCGACTGTGTTATCCAGCCTATTGTGCTATATGGAAGTGAGGTATGGGGTCCACTCAGTGT
>NC_055962.1:32907357-32922357 GCF_018492685.1 Alosa sapidissima | reverse complement strand
GTTCTGTTTTAGGATAATTTCTAGCATGCATTTAAAATGAGCCTAGATTCAGACCAAGCCAAACTAGTGTGTTACCGGTATATTCAGCTATGTAATTGTGTTCAGTTGTCGTGCTGTGATCTAAGACCACTTTTCAAAAACATATGTGTACACATTAGTATTTGCTGACAGACTGAAACCAATAGCGTCAGACTCAGCAGTTTGGTTTCAGAGCTGGGTGCTGAATATTAATACATTATTACATGGACAAAGCTGGGAGACAAGACAAACTAAACAGATCCAGCGGAGGCCATGAAAAAGCATGATTATTGAAATATCCATTCACACCACACTCACTGGCAGGACGAAATATGAATACGGATTTAAAAGGCAGAGAGCTGATCAAATAAAAGATGAACTTGGGATGACTGGACACACACACACTCAAAAAAGTATGACAAATTGACCACACCGACCACACTGATAGGAAGGGATAACCACACAGGATTGGTATCAAACCTGCTGAGCAGATCAGCTGATAGATGAACTTAGATGGCCTGGCCTTGCCTGAACTCATCATCTGTTTTCAGATGGTTCCGCAACACACTACAGACACACAGTCCACATTCATCCGATACGGCTGCGGAGCAAAATGAGTTCGGGGTCTCCAGCAGATCCAAATTGCTCCACTTCGGATACACTGAGCCGATGGTCTAATGTGGAAGGGAGGGCGAATCATAACAAAAGTGCGTCGGATACATTTGTATCCGACATAGATGTAGCCTAACACAAGTCCTCCTGGGGCAGCCATGGCCTACTGGTTAGCGCGTCGGACTTGTAACCGGAGGGTTGCCGGTTCGAACCCCGACCAGTAGGCACGGCTGAAGTGCCCTTGAGCAAGGCACCTAACCCCTCACTGCTCTCCGAACGCCGGGGTTAGTGTGTGCTTCACCTCACTGTGTGTTCACTGTGTGCTGAGTGTGTTTCACTAATTCACGGATTGGGATAAATGCTGACCAAATTTCCCTCAAGGGATCAAAAGAGTATATATACTTATACTTCCTCTGAACATGTATAGCAACTTTTCCTATTGGTTGTATTTTACTGCAGAGGTTTATTACTCATGTTGCCAACAGACCAACTGTTAGATCCGTGTTTATATATTAATCATTAGTGAATAACTGATGATTATTGTGTTTGACCCCAAAGAAGGCCTGTGCACTGAACTGCATCACTGCATGTTTACTGTTCAATCTACAGTTGCTGTGCCCCTCCCTCACCTCCAGCCTCTCCTACACATGCACACACACACACACATACACACACCTACAGCCTTTCCACACATGCACACACACACATGCACACCTACAGACCTTCCACACACCTCCAGTTCCACACACCTCCAGTATTGTTCTTAAACCTGCTATTAAGGTTTGGATGCAAAGTTTCTCAACATGTAAGCTACCCTACTTGACATCCTGAACTTCTGCAAGACTACAGTACAATGTTTTTCAACATGTACAGTAAGCTACCCTATCGACATCCTGAACTTCTGCAAGACTACAATGTTTCTCAACATGTAAGCTACCCTCCTTGACATCTTGAACTTCTGCAAGACTGCTCTTAATGTGTCCCAACACTCCCTGGAACAAATACCCCTCCTTTTTTAGTGTTATTATGGTGTCTGTAAGATTGAAGTTATCACCTGGCTTTCTTTGTTATCAGCTGGGAGTCTGAGCAGGAGAGGCCCACTCTCCCATACAACACTTAGTGACTTAACAACAGGGCCAGAGTTCCCACACACATGCACACACACCCACATACGCACACACACACAGACACACAATCCTGACCTGCAGACAGTGGCATGTTCTGCTGAACATGTTCTGCTATGTGGACCAGACAGTGGCATGTTCTGCTGAACATGTTCTGCTATGTGGACCAGACAGTGTTATGTTCTGCTGAATGTTCTGCTATGTGGACCAGACAGTGGCATGTTCTGCTGAATGTTCTGCTATGTGGACCAGACAGTGGCATGTTCTGCTGAATGTTCTGCTATGTGGACCAGACAGTGGTATGTTCTGCTGAATGTTCTGCTGAACATGTTCTGCTATGTGGACCAGACAGTGGTATGTTCTGCTGAACATGTTCTGCTATGTGGACCAGACAGTGGCATGTTCTGCTGAACATGTTCCGCTATGTGGACCTGCAGGACATCTACACTACAAGAGTGTGAATAAGGGCCCAAAACATTTTAAAAGACATTTCACACAATGACATGGACTGTTCAGACCACTGCGGTCAGGTGGACGCCTTCGTGGCAGACTGAGGAGGAGTTTCTATCCTCATACCATTTAAATCCTTTACACACCCAAAACCCTTTTAACCTACACACTGACAATGATGGAAGTAAAAACACAGCAGACACAACCATTCAGTTTCATCATAATATTTACAGACGCACCTGGCCAAGCAGGTTGTGTGAACCATGATGGTAATTTTGTCCATGACCGTTTCTACAAACACAAGGACTCGGTAAGGCGGAACAACGCTGTTAGCCGTGAGCAGTCCAATCACATGATTGGATACATGCTTGGGGAGGGATGGGAAAGTTCCTTTTCTGTCATCGCCTAAACGACCCCTGCGGTCAATGGGTCACCCATAGACGTGCTGGATGTATACATTGGATTAGTAGGACAAACGCTTGAAAGGAATAGGTCAACCAAAAATGTAAGTTCTGTCTTCTTAACCCCACAGGAGCGATAACCAGAATTAGAAGTGGAACTGCAAAGCATAGATAGCACTATTCACAGAAACGCTTTATTCCACATCAAACATTTAAGGAAAAAAACGAATTAAGCTGACGGAAATTCCATGGGATGTTTAATGGGCATGGAATCATTCTGCAGAAATGAACATGAAAGAACTATGACTGGCTCGAGACTCACAGATCCTCTGAGCAATATCCACACCAGAAGGAGTCATGAAGCCCTCCAGCTCTGAGCAACGGAGAAGGGTAAGTGTGACCTGTTGATGCTCTCCATGCTCTCCAAGATGGCGGCGCGTGCACAACGCGAGGCTCGACGTCTCTCCACTGCATTCCATTTACTCTGTACCTGTACTCTGCTAAGAGACAATAAAGTTGAATCTAATCTAATCTAATCTAATCTAATCTAATCTAATCTAATCTAATCTAATCTAATCTAATCTAATCTAATCTCTTGCGCTGAAAATGCTGGAGGAGTAGCAGTGTGCCTGTGCCTCAGTCCCAGGTCAGAGACCTTAGGTCAAAGGTCAGAGGTCATTGTATTCTGGCTCATGCCTTCTCTCCCTCAGTGTGACATGACTGTCAGCTCCTGTTGCACTCTCAGCGGCTTGAGTGACTGATTGGTGACAACATGGCTTAAATGGAAACACACTTAAGTACACACACACACACACACACACACACACACACACACACACACTCATCACCCACACACACACACACACTCATCACACACACACACACACACACACACACACACACACACACACATTCTTGAACATACTAGCACATGTCAAGTCACAAATAGATACACCTATTCACACAATCCCTCAACACACACACACACACACACACACACACACACACACAATAGATTTAATCACCAGATAGATTAAAATGAATTCTCTCTCCATTTCACTCATATCATCTAAACTGACACCTGTGATGAGCTTATCCACCCTCAGATCACCACTGATAATGTGCTTCCCTCTCTCTCTCTCTCTGTGTGTGTGTGTGTGTGTGTATGTGTGCATGTAAATGACTTTGCGTAAGTTGACGTTCACATTTTTGTTCATGCGGGAGAGATCCAATCTGCATCTCTGTGATTGTGTAAGAGACTAGAAAGCAAAAAGAGACAGGGAGGGAGGGATAGAGAAAGAGTGTGTGTCTGTGTGTGTGTGTTTCTGTGTGTGTGTTTCTGTGTGTGTGTTTCTGTGTAACATGGGACACAGTTGTGTCATGAGTGTTTTGTTAGAAAGGGGACACATTCCAGAGAGCATTTATGGGTCTTAAATGACAGAGCACAGAGCAAGAAAAAGAGAGAATGTGTGTGTGTGTGTGTTTGTGTGTGTGTGTGTGTGTATGTGTCTAAGCTTATGCCTATCAATCATGTGCTTTTTGCATGTCGCCCCATACAATGCCTTCACGCACTTCCCTACAAAAGCCAACATGCTTAGGGGCCCATTTTCACACACAGGCAAACACCCTCTTTCACTCTCTCTTGCTCCCCTCTCTCACTCACACACACACACACACACACACACACACACGCACACACACACACACACACACACACACACACACACACACACACACACACACACACACACACACACACACACGCTCTCACACACACACCAAAACTATTTTTGCCATGGTGACGACTGGAGCTGACATTGCCCTGACAAGCACACACTCATACATCAAAGCTACAAGTCCTTAGAGCAGAGTCCAAAAGAGCAGAGCAAAACAGAGCCGAGAGCACCTAAAGTTAACCATCAGGCTTCCCTTCTCTCCTCCAAAACAGAGCCGAGAGCACCTAAAGTTAACCATCAGGCTTCTCTCCTCTCCTCCAAAACAGAGCCGAGAGCACCTAAAGTTAACCATCAGGCTTCCCTTCTCTCCTCCAAAACAGAGCCGAGAGCACCTAAAGTTAACCATCAGGCTTCTCTCCTCTTCTCCAAAACAGAGCCGAGAGCACCTAAAGTTATACTAAAGTTAACCATCAGGCTTCTCTCCTCTTCTCCAAAACAGAGCCGAGAGCACCTAAAGTTATACTAAAGATAACCATCAGGCTTCTCACCCCTTCTCCAAAACAGAGCCGAGAGCACCTAAAGTTAACCATCAGGCTTCTCTCCTCTTCTCCAAAACAGAGCCGAGAGCACCTAAAGTTATACTAAAGTTAACCATCAGGCTTCTCTTCTCCAAGTCAGAGCCGAGAGCACCTAAAGTTCTCTAAAGCTTATCTTCTCCTCTACATCCAGCCTCCTCTCTCTGTATGCCTCACCAAAAGAACCCTACTGGTGCTTACACATGCTCTTACCACACACACACACACACACACACACCCACTATCTGTCTTATCAGAAGTGGTTTACTGGAACAGCAAGAGGGAATGTCAAGCAGTGAGCAAGGCCTAGTAAGGTGTGATACGCTGAAGTGGAACATCCTGACCTACAGTTTTTTCAAGCTTACACACACACAAACAGAGAGAGCAAAGATAGATTATTGTTGTACTGGATATCTACCTGATGCAACCCTAATCTAACTAAGTGTTTGTGCAGAGGTTGCAGACATCTGACAAATCCTTCCATTACTGTGTGGTTAGTCATGCAACTATGTAGATTTTTTTTTTTTATCGTGTGGAGATGGCCAGAATGCTGCCATATTTAGGTCGTTCATCTACCTAAAAGGAGATTTCAGTATATGGTCTTCTGTCACGGACGTGGAAAAGACAGACTATTGCCGTTTTCCACTAATTCGACTCAATCAATCAAAGACAATAACGCTGACTTGCATCAGAGTAACCTAAAAAGGTCCTCACAGTATTAGAAGTCATGATCAGAAAACAACAAAAATGGACAAAAGCGTATTCCTGCAGAGATACGCAACCAAACTTGCATGGCAACATATTTGGATGAAACAACATATGCCATAACCTACATTTCCTTTCCAATAAGTGACAGTGGCTGACCGCCCACTTCATTGAAAATGTTTTCAGTTACAGACTCGCAGATTCAACCTTAAACAAAGCTATTTATTCCCTGTGGTTGTTAACGTAAAAAGCTATTCTTAGATAGGCACAGAACATGCGTAGATGCATCACACCATTTGTTTTGGTTTGTTTCGCTCGAATCGGAGACTGGACATTGTGGTTGGATAGATCTGAATGAGGCTCGTATGCCTCCTGTGTCGCCTACAGGACGTTCAGAAACGCAGGCTTCGGGTAAAAAAACAAAACTTCCACCGGCGTGGAGAAAGAAGGCACATTAACTGTACGCTTGTGTCCGGACACAGTGCATGTAACCTCTAACGTACCTCTAAACGTACCGTAAATCGCCTCGGAGTACTTTATCCGTTTACTTGAGGAAACGAGACATAAAAGCGCGGCCATATTGTTAAAAAAAATTTAACTCCATCTTTGCCTTATTCCCCCTTCACATGAATGCCTGGGTGAAAGTGCTTCCAGACAGCCAGGATACCATTGATTTGTATCACCAGTTTAGCAGAAACAAAAACACACTTTTCTGTTTCAATCACAGAAACTATCTCCGGGGTAGCCCTCGTTGCTCGTTGTGCACTCACTCACCAGAATTTCCGCAGGTAGTAGTCACAGTTCGCAGGCAATCAGCATCCAGTTAACACAAAACACTTTCGAATAACCGTAGGAAGGGCAGATTTATTCTTTTCTAATTCATCCCCTAGCTTCAGGCTGGTGAACTCCTCGGTGTGAATTGACCGCAGTCACCGCTGAAAGCTCCGGAGAGACGGGGAAATACGTTTGTGCTTCCCCATGGTCCACCAACAACAGTCGCTGTCTGCGTTTGGAGTCGAGCTGCGGTGGAATGAGTTGTCCTCTCACTCGCGCTACCGCACTGCCTTACTACTTCTTACTCTCTCTCTCGCTCTCTCTCTCTCTCTCTCTCTCTGTTCACACACGGCTCCACACACATCGGAAAAAAGTGAGAGAGAAACGTGCGGATGTAGCGTTTTTATTTTGCAACAACAAAAACAACAGTATTATCAGATTATAGCCTACTCTGAATAGGCTACATTAATGCTCATTGCCAGAGGAAGACAGATATTGGTCTTCTTGATAATTGAGGGTGCTACATTATAAATACCAGGGAAGTGAAATTAAAACAGAACAACAAAGAATGTGCAGAGACATAATTTAAACTCTATAGCCAAAGTTTTCAAGAATAGCCTGCACGTTTCTCTGAAACATTGTTCACATTTTTGTATCAGTTTTATAACATTTCATCATTGTATCAGTTTTTCCTCTTGAATGTTAAGCATAACAATACAAACTGCTTAGTTAGCCTACATCAAGCAGACCTCTTATGGTGTCCAATGGTGTACTGACTGTGTTACAGGTTATATTAACCAATCATTTACATTTTACATTCATTTAGCAGACACACCAAATTTCCCTCACGGGATCAAAAGAGTATATACTTATACTTTTATCCAAAGTGACTTACATATATAAATTATATTACAAGGGCCATTCTTCTCAGAGTAACTCAGGGTTAAGTGCCTTGCTCAAGGGCATATCCGTGGAAGCCAGGAATTGAACCCACAACTTATCATGAAAGGTTTGTAAGGAGCCGAGTTCCAAGACTGCAGGAAAGTTAATGAGACACGATGACTACAACTGAATCATCATATTTGCATGTCCCTCACTGATGCCAGCTATAGCAGATTGGCCTGTGACAGGATGACTAAATGATGGCGTCTAGCTTTAGGTTATTACACCATAAAAGCAGATGTATTACAAAATAAAAGCCTCTCTCTTTCTCTTTCTCTTTCTATTCTCTCACTTCCTCTTCTACAGTGGCCTGTTTGCTGTCCAAGCATGCACACGTGCATCAGCTCTCGTCTCACCCACCTACACACACACACACACACACACACACACACAGCCATGACCCTCTGACTGGGTAAACCTATGTGCAGCTGTGAAATTCAGCAGTGGCTTGTGATATAATAAAGAGTGCTGGCTGGCACAAGATGAATAACTTGAATGTGATGTCAGCAATACATACATGACATCATAATGAAGAACTAATGAAGTCTTTCACGATCATTAGTGTTGAAACCAAAAACACTTAGAGCGGAGCGCGTATAGCGCTCTGTAATCTTTGGTTGAAACAAGGTCAACCTTCTTGCTCTCCTCTCACCTGTCCAGTGAAGATCTAGCAGTTCTGTACTCTGGGTCTGAGCAAGACAGTGTGATCTGGAAAGGGTTGGTAAGGAAAAGAAGGCTGCTGTAACAGTGATGAAATTCACTCTGTGTTTGACTGATTATCTGTGATGCTCAAAACAATACCGAGCCTGCGGTTCCGTTCTGATTGGATCCAAGGCTATGTGGGTGTGAAAATCCATTCCCTGCCAAAGCCTCAGGACAAACGAACAGCCTATATAGAATTGAAGCCTTTCCAGTAAAGTACTTCTGTTGTACTAAAGAATACATTGACTGAACTACTTGAAGACTAGCTGAAAAACATAAAGGACATAAAACATTAAAACAAAGACCGAAATAAAACACATAAGTGCGGTTCCAAGGCGTCCCTTGTGGGGAACCTTTCTGCATACAGTGTGTAGTGGGTCGTCAAGTGCAGCCTGAACCTGTCACGATGTGATGGTTCGTTACTTTGGAATGCAAGCTATGCAGGGACTTGGCACACTATCCCCTTCACCTCCATGAAAATGATCACCGATTCAGTGAACTTGGAAACCTAATACTGCTTTGGCTTGACTTTTTTTTTACCTCCTCCTCTGTCGTCCTCCATGCTGACTTTTTCTAGCACCCTTTGTCTCATCCCGCTGTTGGCGTGTTTACTGTCTCTTCCTGTGTTTGTTTGTTTCTCTGACTTTTCTTTCTTTCAATCTATTTATTTCTCCCATATAAACAAAACAGAACTCAGAAAAAAAAGTGGCACACCAACACAAACACACACACACACACACACACACACACACACACACACACACACACACACACAGACACACACACACACACAAATATTTATGGGGAGGATATCATGCATTAGAACTATCAAGCCTTTTATGAAAATACTGTGCTGTATTGTGTGGATGTTCAATGTCAAAGGTCACTCTGACTGAATGTGAGTCACTTGCATGGCTTGCTGTGTTAGTGTTACTTTGAAATGGTTTACCTTTAACCATTTCACATGAGATATGTATCTATGCTATTGTTGTTTTTCATGTTTACACGTTGTTTATAGCATATGATTATTTGATTTTATGTCATGTATTACGCTGTAATAATACAGCATATTTCATTATACAATAGACATTCTATAGAATAATGCATGCTATTAGGGTTAGATGTCATGCCACTGTGGTAACATCAGCTGTGGTATGGTAACTATGGGACTGGAAGGCAGTTTGTCAACTGGGCCTCACAGTTAGGCACATTCCACACCATAGCGACATAGCGACAAGTGATGGAGTCACCCTCTTTCTCTCTCCCCTTCACACACGTACACTCACATTCATTCACATAAAAGCAAAGGTTAGTTTCCCAGCATTGTTGTCATGCCAAAATGGCGTTTCACCCAACTGTGAGGTTGAACATTAACCCTGTGCTGAATGGCTGCAGTTGCACATAGACAGTGTGTGACCGGAGGCGCGCGCGCACACACACACACACACACACACACACAAACAAATTAGGTCATATGGCATGCATTACAATATATATCACCTGCTTAATCTGATCATCAGGAGACATCACATAAGTCACCAACAGCAAAAATATGAGGGGAAAAAACTCTCAGACACATACACCATGCAGAGAGGGGAGCTAAATACACACAAACACAGACACACCATGCAAATACATGGCGTGTTGCTCTAATTTTGATATCCTATAAGAGGATAAAGGTCTATCTATGTTCTTGTCAGAAAGACTGACAGGCACACATACATGATGCATCTCTTAAAACAGAGTCACTAAAGACTAAATGTGGCTATGTCTGGGTGGTGGCGGAATCAATTTTGACTGTAAACGGTAGCCGCGACATAGGCTACACTTTAGCTTTGGAGACACGCGTGCCAAAAATATCTTGGTTTTACTCTGCCGTCTAGCGGTAGTGTTGTTTAATTGGGTCACATGCACCGTCCCGAGGAACCGCATGGTGGCGAAAGTGATGATGACATCGCGGGTAAAACGGGTTGTATAGACGCTGCCAGCATAGAAATGTCCCTATGCTGACGAAATTGTCATCAGCGTTATTATCAACTCCAAACATTGTCTCAGCTCTGTTTAAAAGACGGATAGCCTAGGCCTTAGAAGCTTTCTGGAAATTAAAAGCTCTGCCAGCCACATATAAAAAAACAATTGTAAGTTTATTGTAGGTCCAGGCTTGCCTCTTATTCACTGTTTCTCATACAACTAGACCTGTGACAATATCTCTGCACCTCACAGGCAACACAGACCGGGTCGACAGGGATTGCACAGAGTAAGTCTTTAATATACCCCAAAAGCCTTGGCTACTAATACATAAAATAATGATAGGCTAAATAAACGTTCGAAAACAGCACCGTGTTCAATGATATTCATTATGGTATAAAATAATTATTCATGCTAAAGTAATATAGTAATATATACCCCAATCATTTATCCTGATATAAAATATTTTATTGTTAAACGTTTGATACTCTACCGCTTGAGGGCAGTGTCGTCTATAGAAATAGCGTTAAAAGGACGTTAACGTTATCAGTAGGCTACTTCAATGAAATTGTAAATTCCATGATAGGCCTATACTTCCTGAGGATTATTAGATAAATTCATTTTAAGGTGATATAAGGTGAGGTGTTTATTTTAGGTAGGTATCTTATGTATATAGGCCTACCCAGAGAAAAAGCTGACTAATCAATGCAGACTATTTGACAACCCATAGTGAATCATTTGACCTATGTATGTAAAATCGGTTTAAGTCAGTATAATTTGAATTTAATCTAATGTTGCGGGAAGTCTAGGGAAACCACTACTCTACAATGGGTAAGTTCCGTAATGGCCTATAGGCTACACACATGCTGTTGTGTCTGTCTGCCACTGCTTCCTGACATCTATATATTAAAATGACTCAGCATGTCTATTCTAATCACATAATTTATGATTGTGCACCTCACAGGGACCCATTTGGTCTAGCTGGTCTCAATAACTTGCTCTTGGAGAGCGCTGTGTCCTTTGAAGGCATCCAAATCCCAGTCAGAAGGTGTCACAAGTCATGTGACTTCAATGATATGATATCATTCGGTTGCTTGTGCCAACGTGTGACACCAGCTGCCACAGAGAGACAGATGACACTAGGTGGAGATGGACCAAAAGGTTCTTTAGAGATGCAAACGGACACATGGGGAAAAAGGCAACAGAGATGCTTAACTCTTTGTATTCAACAACAACAACAACAACACACACACACACAAAACTCAATCTTTGTTTCTCATTGGTGCCTATCACTATGCTTCTATTTGGCCTTCTTCCTTCAAATTTTGTAGGAATGGAAATGTTAAGAATGAACCACACTAATGAAAGAAAATGAGTCAAAAAGCCCTTGCTTTTGGAAACGGGAGTTGCAGCCCTGATGATTCTATCCCATTGCATCCGCTTCACTTCCTGATTCACTTGAAATTCCAATAGCGCCACTTAGTTTCTTGCCCCCCCCCCCCACACACACAGGGCTGAATGAACATGCAAAGAAAGCTTTTCTTTTCACTCAGAATACCTATAATCTATTAGGCCACAGCCATTCACAGAGAGTACCTGGCTTATGGCCACAGTGGAGCTAAAAGGTGATTGCCATAGAAACAGCATGAGAGGCTGTGATGTCACAATGCTGTTGCCCTGACTACGGTGTCAGCCCTTTGGGTGAATGGGGGTGTCCATCTGTAGGATAAATACCATTAGCGTTAGCTTCATACCAGAGCCATCATCATCAGTCAGATCATGTTACATGGGCAAAATGGGTTTAGCTGTCTATAAGTGCTCCACACACATTCCCTTAACAGCCACAGAGTGGGGAGATGCTCTTGGAGTACTGAGCGCAGAACGGGATCGTATAGGAGTTGAGTAGTCATTATGGCTTCTCTCCTTCCCGTTCCACCACTGTACTTCCATCAGTGCAAATCCTTGGTCAAGTGGGTGTGATGGGAATCCAGTATCCAGTGAGTGCAACAGCTAAGGGTTTGCTGTCGACAGCTTGATTCACCTTTCACCTTCCATCTTCATATACACACATGCTTTTATCTTTTATTTGTTTCAGATGTCCTCATCAAATACTTGATTTACGTTCTTATTCTGTTATTACTTAGTTGTAACATGATTATCATTTAATTAATTAATCTGTTCTTTTAGCCTGTCCCCCTTTATAATAATATATTTTATTATTATTATTATTATTTACTTTTGCTTAAAACTTTACTTTTTATTTGGTCTTACTTCCTTCTTTCGTTCCATTGCCTAGTATGGTCACATGTGCAGATCAATCTGATTGATGCACCAATCGCTTATTCCAGTTTACATGTTAAGCAGATTCCATGATGACACATCTTCATTCAGGAATTGTGATAAACTCCAGTTCAATCTGGAGTATTAGTTACATGACTGATGTAATCAAATTCAACCAGAATATTCCAGAAAATGTATTCTGACTTCATAAAATTGGATTTCAGTCTGATTACACAATTTACATGACATTGTAATCAAAATTAAAATATAATGTTCCAGATTATTTACTTAATGAAATTGGATTTCAATCTAATTACACAATTTCCATGACATTGTTTTAATCGGAGTAAAGAGAATAATGAGACTGAAATCAGAAAGATTGTCTCTGTAATCTGATTTGAATCAAACGGGCCTGAATATAAAAGCCACAACTCACACAGAGTTCTATCAGCTGATACCCGCTTGGCAGGAGTAGGATGTGTCTGACCCTCCTGGGTACGTTGGATTAGCCGGCCTGAGAAAAGGTATCACGTTCTAAGCGCCCACACCGAGATATGATAGCTCTCCACTTGCCTCGGAGGGTTCTTACATGAAAAGGAAACGACCCCGTGTGGAGGTTAAAAGGTGCTGACGCCGCTCGTCTCTCATGCGACCTCTGGGTAGGCTGATTAACGGAAATTTGAGACCCGGACACGTGAATTAATAATATGTGGACGAACAGTCTGCTGCAGACAGATTAGGCTCTCGTGCAACCCCTTCTTGTGACTTCAGAAACACAATACCTCACTGTTGTACTTACCTGCAGTGTGTGTGTGTGTGTGTGTGTGAGAGAGAGGGTTGGAGAGAGAGAGAGAGCGCGCGAGAGAGAGAAATGAAGGGCACAGTCTCGTCTTACTGTCGCCTGCGGTCTCAGTGAGTGCGGCTGGAGAACAGTGGTGCCCAGCGACTTTCAAAAGGTGTGATACAAAAACACCCCCGTTACCCAGTTTCAGTGGATGTGCCATCTTGGCTTTAGTTAAAGACTGCAGTATCACTCCCCTGCTCCACTCTGCACTGAGCATTCTAGAGCATCCTCCTAATGAGGTCACTGGTATTCTCCCGAGGAAAGAAAACCAGTATTCTATCTCTACCAAAATAAAATGAGAAATTCCACTGCACCATCAGGAAAGTTTGCTGCCACATCCCTGAAAGGTAGAGGTGAATAGCTTATGTCCCAAATAGAGGGTTCTTCTGCATCTATCAGATAACTGGCACAGAGCCTTGTGTCCAACTGCAACTCTTTATGTCGCTAATCATATTTTAACACATATCTGAATATACAATGTCAATAGGATTTCATAACAAAAAAAAAGACAAGAAAACATTTCCATTATGTACATTAATTACAGAACAGGGGGCATTCAGCACAAAGATATTCTGCATGGCTGTTACCGCTCAGCGATGTGTGTTTTTATGTGTGTGAGTTATTGTTAGTTCCACTGCACTTTCAAAAGATATTGCCGTATACCAGAGCCACCTCCAGTTGTCACCAAGGTTAAGCAATTATTAAAGGTTTAAGCCCCAGAATTCATTAAAATACCCACTGTCTGGCTTACAGCAAACCAGCTACTCACAAAACCAGTTCAGACCAGATTCACAAAGACACAAAAGACATGCAGAAAGAGAGCGATAGATTGAGAGAGAGAGAGAGAGAGAGAGAGAGAGAGACAGACAGACAGAGAGATAGACAAAATGAGAAAAAGGAGTTGTGAGATTGGGAGTTTGTTTACATCCACAATCCAAAATCCTTCTTCTTTTGGTCCTTTCTGTACAATTCAGAGGTCAACGCGGGGGAGTGGAGGTCACAGCGAGGTCAGAGTACTGTGACTAAACTCCAGCGTCACACCTCAAATCCCCAAATGTCATACACACGGCACCAGGACTCCCCTAGTGCCATGCATGTTGGGGAAGCAGTTCAGTTGTTTGTTCAAATAAAAATGGCAACTCCAGCTCCTCTCCTGGTGGACTTTGGTAGGTTTCTCATGGTTGACCCCCCACACACACACTTGGCTGAAGGCTGTGACCTGGATATCTCTGGTGTTGGTGCATCCGTTGATGGGACTTAGGTCCCTTTTCTGGTAAACATTATTCATTTGCCTGGAGAAAAGATGTGTTTGCCTAAAAAAAAACTCGAGGTAATGTACAAAACGCAAGAGTGTCAAATAGCAAGTGGCTGTTTGTGTTATGAGAGTGGAATCATGAAGGCCTCCACCAGGCACAACGTTGGCTGGCAGTTCCACACGGCTGTTCAAGTCATCACAGGTCTGTGAGAGAGGAACAGAGGACAAGAAATATACATAGAGAGAGAGAGAGAGAGAGAGAGAGAGAGGAGGACAGAGAGAGAAACAGAGAGAGAGAGATAGGTAGAGAGAGATAGAGAGAGAGAGACAGAGAGAGAGAGATAGGTAGAAAGAGGGGAAGTAGAAGACTGATGATGAAGAAGAGAGGAAATGTCCAGTTGATTTCAATGGACGCTGACACCATGACAAAGCATTAAGTAACTCTGTGGACGCCTGACACCATGACGAAGCATTAAGCAATCTGTGTTTCCTCAGAGGTTATAAACCGTTCACAATCACTCCTCGCTGGTGCGGTGAAGTTACACAGGCAGGAGGAGGCGGGGGTTCCTCTCCTCTCATTGGTGGACTTTGGTTGCCGTGGAGCTGTGAGGATGGGGCAGGCTGTGAGACCCTGAGGACGCCAGCGAGAGAGTGGAGGGGGATGAGGACAGCGC
>NC_055962.1:32899857-32902357 GCF_018492685.1 Alosa sapidissima | reverse complement strand
CCTGCACAGCACTGCTCTCTATTAGTTGATGGAAATAGTTTTCATTATGCATTTAGCGGTCACAAATCGTTTTCGTATGTATTTATGCTTTTTTCCCACAGATATACACAGGAGAGGTGTTAAATGCCTAATGCTGTAGGCAACCAAGCCTGTTTACAATCAAAAACAAAACCACACACAAATCAAGCGTGTGAAAATCATCACCAACAGAACAGTCTCCGAGAGTATTTCACTGGGGTTAACAAGCAGGCACTTTCCTTCATGGGTGTTTTGTTAAATTAGGCCCACAACACCTCCAGAAGGTGTGGAGTGGTATCTGGCATCCCACACCCAACCCCTGGCAACATTTTTGTTAAAATTCACCAGCCACTCAATATTAAAATATTACTTTGTGTCTGAAATCTATCGGCCACTAGTATATTTGACCAGCATTTGGCTGGTGGGGTGTGCTCATTTCCATTCCTGGTTCTCTACCTACAAATACCGACAAATTTGGTCATTCCTCTTTGTTGCTGTGGCCGTTTACGGTTCGATCAGCAACATACAGTAACTAGATAAAACCACAAGCCCTTGACGCAGGCACCCAAAGCAGCTCAAACAACACCACCAACAAAGCCGCCTTCATGAGAAACAAGCAGGGTCTTTAGCACGTGCTTAAAAGTATTACAAAAAATCATTTGTTTGTGTAGATGAGGCTATTTTGTAAAGCTGTTATAACCTGAAACGTCAAATCTCAGACCTCGCTGCATTAGCTGAGTCTTTTTTCCTCAGGGAGATTAAGATTACCAGGTCACACCAAGGGGTCACTGAGTTTGCAGACAAGGCCACACTCACTTTTCTGAAGGAACGAGGGGTTGGAACTTCCATTGGTCCTCCTCGGTGTCGAACACCAGGCGGTTCATGATCTTGTTCTTCTCCTCAGGTGGGATGAAGTTCTCAATAATCAGGTATCTGTGTGCGGACACACACACACACAAACACGCACACACATACACACACACACACACACACACACACACACACACACACACACACACACACACACACACACACACACACACACACACACACACACACAAAAGCAAATAAAAATTGATTAACATAACTGTGTGTATATATGCAGAATATGTGTGTGAATGGATGCATGTGGTAATATGTTTTTGACGTGTGAAAATGTGTCCTATGAATGTGCCAATATATAAGGCCATCCTTGTGAGGATGTGTGTATATTAAAGCTCTATATAAGTTCATGTGGAGGGGTTAAGGCTTTTACATACACAACACATTGGTCACTGCACGTGGAGTGTGTGACGTCACCAAAGCGATATAAGCATTTATATTTGCGCTTGGCAGTGCAACACTAGTCGTCTTCTTCGAGGTGAAGAGAGGCTATCACCACCAACTCTGCACACTGTCAAAGACGCTAAAATTGTAAACAAGACGACCAGCTAACAGTGTCGAGAAAGGTCTGAGCAGTAGAGCTACTTTGGTTGAAAATAAGTCTGTTCATTAGGCCTACCTTTTGCTGGATGTTCTGTACAATGCTTGCAATGTACCTGATAGGGTTATGATCCAGTTCAAGATGAGTAACATGTAGGTTGCTCACGCACAATACATTCCATCTCATACCAACCTCAAGTTTCTTGAGAACTTTTATGATTTTATGAGTTTCTTGAGAACTTTAATCATCCAATTGGAACACATGGAACCGGTTATGTGGTTGCCCTGCAATATTGCTCAATCTGGGCATGCATTGACAATGTCAGAGACTTGTCACAAATATGTACTGCTACCGCTTGACAAGTTCAGTTGTGACTTTTATCAGAGAGTGCATCTCTGATACAGTATTTAGGTTATGAGATGTAACAGGCAGCTCAGCATAGTGGATCTGTTGACTGTTTGCAGGTTATGGCATGTCTCGTAGGCAGAGAAAAGCTGTCAGTGTACTGATGAAGGAATAGATTAAATAGACAGATATAGAAGGTTTGCAAAGTGATATCATGCTCCCTTTAAAGAGTTTTTTTAGTACTTACAAAATACAATATTTTATTTTGATACATGGTGTGGCTAATGTATTTTGTAGTCAATTTTGATAGACTTAAAATTAGGGTATTTGATATTTTATTTTAAAATACATTTTGATGGATTTTGATGGATTTTTTCCCATCCCTGCCAACAGCTAGGCTGGGTGAACCCAGCCTGATCTGACAGTGATTTCTTTTTCGTCCTGGAGCTCATGCTGGAAACCTGGGCATCTTTTTCTGCTGCTTCCGTTACAATTTTGCCGGGACCAATCACAAGCTGGCTTATCCACCTGGCGTGAAACAATGACGTTAGCGGGAGAGCCTGGAGTTTTCGTGTCGCTCTGCAAATGTCACCCGGTTCGTTGGTCAGATTGGTGAATGACTAGCCAATTGCGTACAAAGTCATTTGAACTATGCCTGTTGATGGCTCTTGTGGAGCGGAAAATAAAGAGCGGACTCCCCAGACCAATGTTCAA
>NC_055962.1:32862357-32889857 GCF_018492685.1 Alosa sapidissima | reverse complement strand
ACACTCAACACACAAACATAGATGAGATTCTCAGACTCACACATAAACACTCTGTCACTCACTCTTTCACATGCACACACACACACACACACACACACACACACACACACAAACACACACACACACACACAAAATCACACACAAACACAAACATAGACAGACACACACCTTGACTTTAGTGGTAAGAAGCTCGGCGGCCTCCTGCTCCTTCCTCAAGTCTCCCACCATCTTCTCCTTCTCCTCCAGGAGCCTGTGCTTCTCCTCCGCCACCAGGCTGCGGTCATCCATGATGGCTGCCTTCTCCTGCTCCAGTCTCGCCTGTTGCTGTTGCACATAGGCCCTGGCCTCCTTCTCCACACTGCTCTCCTCTACCTCCTCTACCTCCTCCTCGTCCTCCTCCTCTTCATCTTTCAGCTCTCCATCAGACTCCCCATCCTCTGTGATTCGCTTCATCTTCCTCTCTTTTCTCTCCTTTGTCAAGACCCCTCGCTTGTCCAGCTGGGCCTTCAGCCTGGCGATCTCCTCCTGGAATTCCCTCAGAAGAGCGTCTTTGGGGTCCTCGTTGACGCGCGGCTTGTTGCGGATGTTTTTGGCGCGGTTGGCGTAGCGTAGCGTGGTGAGGCTCTCCTCGTAGTTGTAGGCAGCCGGCCCAAGGGTGGCCACCATCAGTGTTTTGGCGTTGCCGCCCAAGGAGTCCTGGAGCAGCCGCGTGAGTTTGGAGTCGCGGTAAGGGACGTGTGAGCTGCGTCCGTCCACCAGCGCTGAGATAACGTTCCCCAGCGCTGACAGTGACAGGTTGATCTTGGTGGCCTCTTTCAGACGTTCTCCCCGGACGCCGGTCTTGGCCTGCCGCTCGCTGCCTGCCAAGTCCACCAGGTTGAGCCTGCCCACCCGAATGTGGTTTTGCCCATCGGGCCCCATCTGACTGCACTCCACCGTGATGAGAAAGATGGCATGCGAGCGCGAGCTGTGCTCATTCATGTTTGTGAAACCAATGGAGCGCGTTTGGTTGCCCACGTTCATTACATGCTCGATCTCTTTGACATTCTTTGTAACGAAGGAGGATAAGTCACGGATGTAGACCCCCGAATCCGGGTTCTCCTTGAGCTCCAGCTTGCGGCTGTGGTCCTTACCGAGAAGGTCCCGGATCTCCTCCTGGTAAATTTCCAGGTAGGAGGCGCGCACCAGGTACTGCTGGTTCTGTGAGCGAGATATATGCGTGAATATGTGTTCGAACGTGTTAGGGATGATACCGCGCTTCTCCGGATCCTGCCACTGGCCCTGCATGGTGTATGTCTTCCCAGTGCCAGTCTGGCCATAGGCGAAGATGGTGCCATTGAAGCCTTGAAGAACTGAGTCTATGAGCGGCCGTACAGTCTCGTCGTACAGGTCGCCTTGCTTCGAGCTGGCATCATACACTGCGTCGAAGGTGAAGGATTTGAGGAGCTCGCCGGGGGCGGCCCGGGGGTTCCGCAGCGCGACCTGTCCCAATTTTACATCCATGTCAACGACATTCTCGTAAGCAGCCGCCTCCTCCTTCTGGTTGAGCGGACGGCACCGAACCACCACCTTTACCGTCTCACAATTCTTGGTTTTGGACATTTTCTTCTTTGATTCCGGGGTGTCAACAACAAAAATCTGAAACCTTGCTCACGAGACTGATCAAATCAGCTGTCATAAGGCATCACGCGATGGTAGACTGTATTTGCTGCGTCTACTGTAAGCATATTTACTCTCCCCCCGAATCTCTGCTGCGAAAATTTCATAAACAAAAGACAGCGCTAGCCGCACACAATAACCAATGAATGAAATCATACACACGTTGTCGCTCGTAAACACCCTTTAGATCACGTTTCAACAGCAGTGAAGTGATAATCCGTGCATGTCGGTGACGCCTTGGCTTTCCGCCGCTGCAGCCCAGCCCGAGTCGGCGATGCAGCTGCTCTTGCCACTGCGATGGGGGATGCGGCGGCTCCGTGCCCCAATGAGAGCTAGATCACGCATACACACACAGAGATACACACAAACGCCAATAGACACAACCCAACCCGTACGCATACGCACACTTTACGTTGTCTCATGTAAGCAAGTCCTTTTTACATCACTGCAGACGGACCATCGTTGAACCATGGGAAACTGAGTTTTAATTGCCCTTCTGCTCACCAATCACTACAAGGCTTTGGCAAACCAGTCTAATCCGCGTCACATTAGACATTTTTTAAAAATATATTTGCCAAGACTGGCGTCATTCGGCAACAGAAAACGGTACAAAAAAATAGCAGAATTAACTGAAGAAATTGTTCACCATTTCCTTTCAGTCCGGATCTTATCCAACAACAGCTATTTTAGACTTATTTGTGGGTTATAAAACATCTTCAGTAGGATATACTCGAGAGTCCAGATGAGAAATAGCCCAATGTACCTATTAATGCCCATAATATCATAAATAATCCAATAAGGGGAAAAGCGCATGGTAAATTATTATACAATTCTGCCATCTACTGGTCAGATTGGGAAGTTATAACACCGCCTATATCATACATTCACCAACAGAGGGCAGTATCGTACCTCAGAAAGCGTCACAGTAAACCCGGTCATGAACTCTACTATTACTATTTCTCATCCCAGGGTAGCCTATAAGCCAAATAAAAATGAATGATGATGATGATGATGATGATGATGATGATGATGATGATGATGATGATGATAATGATGATGGTAATAATAATAATAAAAAACGACAATAAACCCAGTTCTGAAAGTAGGGGGAACATCATCGCCTCCACTGCACGTATTCCTTCAGTTTAGTGTCAGTTCCTTAGATATCCGGTGCATAGACTCATTTTCACAGCTGTAATTCAAAATTATGTTTTTTTAATGTAAATGTAAAAATTTATGCACATTCCACCATGGATGTACAATTCAAGGAGAATCTGTAAAATCGTCTGGCCCAATAAAATCTAGAGCGAAGACATCGCAAAGAAACACAGAAATCAAAATGTCATGCAAGGGCATAACTCGTTGGCTTTTTGCATTAAGCAAAACAATTCAGTTGCTGAATTATGCAATAAAGATGTCCAGTTTTATTCAGTGTGAATTGAGATGAGACAGAAGCAAAGGATATGACACAGAGGCAGCAAGTTGTCTAGCCTATTGTGTCATAAAAAAGAAATAGACCTAACCATTAAATCTGCAACAAGAGGAAGTAAATACAGACCTGAATGCCCCTTGTATTCTGTTGGCAGAGCACTGTCTACTACTACTGGGTACAAGGGCTTGATAGATAGATAGATACTTTATTCTTGAATTTCCATTAGGGATCAATAAAGTATCTATCTATCTATCTATCAAGCCCTTGTACCCAGGCATCGGTGTATCCGTGGGTTGCAATGCCAACCATGATAAATAGAAGATCTGGCACCAAGGAACAAAGGAAGTGCCCCGAGATATCTAGACAGGCTTTGGACTCTCCTTGACTGATAACATCTAGAAACTGTTGGGACACCACAGTATGTTAATTATGCTAGCTTTATTTTTGCAATGTTTCACTTAAAATACAACTAACCAAATCCACGTACAGGCCTTCTAACACAAGAGCATTCCTGCCTGCTAGTGGAAGCTGTAACAACTATAACATTGCAGGGTCTCGGCCAAATAATGTTAAACCAGGCATCACGTATGAGAGTAAACTAAAACAAAATGTACTGTGTCAATGCACAGCTGCCTAAATAACTATTTCAGTTTAACCCTTAAAGAAATGAACGTTCTAAAGAATATCTGGGTTCATTGAATTCAACATAGAATTTTAGAACCTTCAATTGTTGCGGAACTTAGAACGTTCAAAAACCTACACCTTTAAGGGTTAATAAATAAATAAAAACATATTACGCGTTCTTTTGCTTTCGGGCCTGGACTAGCTCAAACCTCTGAGGACCTCTCTGAGCAATTGGCCAAACCAGATGTTAAAGACTTGCAAGTGTAGGCCTATCTCTTTTGCCACACCCACTGTGTGGACTTGCTTCACACACAGAGCGTCAGCATAAGTTGCTTACTCAGGCTCTGCTCATTGTTAAATCAGTAGGCCTTTCGGCCAAATTATTCTATTGCTCATGGAAAGCAAATACCAGCGTTGTGTAATGTGTAATTAATAGACTATGAATAACAAAATGTTGTTGACACAGTGAAAACCCTTACAGTTCTTGCAATGTAACAGCAGGTTGCATTGCTGTGTACAGTAACTGCAGCCAGCGAGAGGCAACTCAATAATTTACACTGCATCAATATTCTTGTAGGCTAGCCTAGGCCAGGGCCTACAATTTAATCCATGACACACCCGGCCTCTCTTACATTATTGCCAGATGACATCACTCAGTTTGACTCATACATGTAACTTAAGTACATTCGTCACCACATCAGTTGGCAAAATCGTGACACAATTTCTCATGCAGATGGGTTCTGCCAGCTAACGCAGGGCACATGGAGGTATTATATAGCAGGGCAGTGCCACACGGCTGAGTCAGTCATCAGTCGGAGAACACCATAGGAGAACACCAGGCAGCCAGTAGGCTACGAGAGCCGACATGTCCGGATCGGACTCTGACAAACATTTGCCCCTGATACATTGTAACGTCAGAAACGCCCTCTTGCCCCTTGTCGGTTGACCAACTTTCTAATCAAAAGCAGAGCTGCATTTGAAAGGCAGCAGTACAAGCCAATCACATGTGGGTGTATGATATGGAAGGCGGGAAAGAGGCGTGTCAATAAACTAGGGTGTCGCCTTGGTGGGTCCATTCGAAGGCGACGGCGGTCGTCTATGTTTCGGTTTCAAACAATTCGGGAGATATAATCAGGATAACAAGGGTGTTTATTCTCCAAAATATTGTTTCCGAAACCCTTTTACTCTCCCGGACTGCTAATCCAGAGTCACTGGAATGAAGGGGTATGCCACGAATTTGAATTAGCTCGCTTGTAGTTTGAAGAAAGAGTAAGTCGGGTTGAGGGGAGCCATTTTGTCCCGACTGTGTGGGAGAAAGGAAGAGTGGGAAAAGGGATATCTCACAGAAGAGGAAAATCCAGCTCCCTCTTTAGACAACAGGACAAGCCAACTGCACGGCTGCGGGTATCACCGTGAGCTAGCTAGCAAGCTATCATCATCAACACCCTTCACTCAAGTGCTATGGTATTGATTGAAACCTGGTAAGGCGAGCTAGCTAGCTAAATATCAACAAGGATTTCTACAAATTTATCAAGCTGTTTGTTCGATTTGTTAGCGTGGCGATTGCTCACCTGGTCCCCGAAGTGGATTTTGACATAGTAACATTAGTAAATTTACATTTTTTATATAAATGGCGAAGAAGACATACGATCTGTTATTCAAGCTTCTCCTGATCGGAGATTCTGGTGTTGGGAAGACATGCGTGCTGTTTCGCTTCTCCGACGATGCGTTCAACACCACCTTCATCTCCACCATAGGTGAGTTTACCGGGGCGTGTGTGCTTTGGCAAGATCGCTTACAGTAGGCTAACACGGCTTTCCCGTTACTACTGGACTCATCCGAACCACATTTGGCTTTACCCATCTCGATCAAACTGGCCATCGGCCATCTAATGTTAACAATTGGTATGCAAACAAGGTTGTCACTGGCGAGCTAACAAAGAGGCCTGGTTTCCACTCAAGTTTGCAAACTGTGGACCTGCTTGATGACTAGTTTTAACATTCTGCAGCTAACAAAGCAAAATAGTGTTACCGTTTGGCTCAGTCCACTGCTAGGACTGTTAACATGAAGTGAAAAGTAATGTTAATACTGCCATGGTAAGTTCCAATTTCAACCTGCCTATTTTTGCAGTTTCAACTAGGCAGCTAGTCATGGTACCGTTAGCTATTTAGCTAAATCTGTGTGATTTTAGCCCATGACGGATGTTGCATGAACGATTCAATGAACGCTATCTTACTGAATGCCATTCAACTTTAAATGTTGTTGAGAATAATAAATCACATTGCAATCAAAATTCTACATTGATGTGTAACTGAACTGAAATCATACAGTAGAGTTGGTGGCATAAACAGTCATTCTACTAGCAACGGCATTTAAACAGCGATTTAACGTTAGCTGGCCAGTAATGAAGAAGTACTAGCCAGCTCTCCGGCTAACTGGCTAGCGTTAGCTATCACTTTCCAAGTTCGCAGCCTTACCAAGGCCCTCCTAGCCCTCTGATTGCGCTGTCAAGTTGAACAGAACCTATTGTAACCACGATATAAACAGTCTAATTACTTCATTAGTAAACGCTAACAATGTTTGGAACGTCATGAACGTGCGAGGAACTGGCGTGATTTATTGTGAGTTTGTCCAAAACCATAATAAACAATTCATTAGCTTGGCGTCATTATTCTCGCCTCGACGCATGCGTAAACTACGGTCACGCCAGTCTTATGATTGCTAAATACACCGAAAGAAGCGTCTGTCTGTCTGTTTTGACCATGTTTATGCGATAACGTGGTACATGCATGATGACCAAACGTCACAACTAAGTGGATCCTTAGTCGATGTGAACAGAGAGTTCGAAGAGGAGCATTGGGCCTTTAGAAAGGGGTTGTTTCCATGAGGCCTATTGTTTTTAAGTTCTCTGTTAAAGAGAAGTTAGTCTGTGTGACATGTATTGATGTCAGTAGGTGAAATTTGAATGTTGTTTTGTCATGGGTTAAGGTGATTACGACAACACTACGGTGGAGACATTAGTTTATCCCACTGACTTATGATGGTCATCATTTAGCGAGATCTGATATTTTTGGATATTCATTTTGAGTACAGTGTTTCTGAATATAGTTCTGACTTAAGTTACATTTTAGTAGAAAGGATTTTGATTTATTTTCTTCAGAGTGATCCTTTTAGTATGGTTATGAATGGAAAGGGACTTTTGTGTGTTTGAGTTATGACAGGATGATTAGGTCACAATTTCAAAATTTGTCAGGTTGGACATCCACTTTAGTGTCTGTGCAGAGCAGCTGCACTCTCACCAGCAATCTCTCGGCCTATGAGTGGTTTGTTTTTGTGTTGTTTTCCCCATATTGTAGTGTGTCACTCTCCATTGAATCTAGTAAAGTGTCACATTTCTAGTTCGAGGTGTTGGTTGAGAGCATCTGTAGGCTTTAAATTAGGGCCAGGCTGGCGTAATTGTTAACCCTTAAAGGAGTACCGTCACACCGGTGTGACGGGAATGTTGAGAAATGAACATTCTAAAGAATATCTGGGTTCATTGAATTCAACATAGAATTTTAGAACCTTCAATTGTTGTGGAACTTAGAATGTTCAAAAACCTACACCTTTGGGTTGACAGAACCAGAGGCTCTCATGGTGATGAAGTTCATAATCAGGCCTAGTGTTTGGAGTAGGTCTTGCGTTGTAGTGTCAAAGGGAAGACAACATTTAGAGTACCTCTTAAGAGGGTCTTTGTCATGGCATTCTCATCTTCTTTGATTCCTTTGCTCACCCTTTGCTTATCCCGTGTTCCCCAAGATCTGATGGCCTCCTCTCTGTGTCTCTCTCCACTCTCTGTCCTTCCCGGTCTCCGCTTTGGTTGACACTGCGTTCATACCTTTGCTCACACATGGAGAATGCAGCTGCAGTTGCTCAGCGTCTTAAAATACTCACCGGAAACTCCCCTTCGGATCCTCACGGCAGCTCAACTTTCCACAGGAAGGCTGGAGCCAGCTCCACTCCACTCTCTGCACCTCCTGTCCGTTTGGGCCCCACCAAATAGACACCATGGAACGTGCGTGTGTGTGTGTGTGTGTGTTTCCTGCAGAGTTGTCTGTGTGTGAGCAACCGTGCAAAGCTAGCATCGAAAGCACTAATTCTGGTATCCAACAGCCACATTCACATGTGATTGCAATGAGAACAGAATATCTCGGTCATGCCAGAGGGAACTAGAAATGCTGGGAATTCACAATCTCAATCACGAAAACAAGATCCTGGAATCCTGGAATGCCTGGCAGGACAGAGCCCATCCCACAGCCGCTGAGAACTTGGTGTCGACTTACCTGCTCATCTCTGCTGGTCATCAGATGATCACAGACCTACAGTCACCAGGCTGTCCACAGCAGAAAGGCTGAACCCAAACTAGACTCTTCGTACCATCACATTGCATTTGTGTATTCACTCACGTTGAGCTGCAGAGGTGCAAGTTGGTGCATGTTCTAAGAGTATGTTTGTGCCTCAGACTGTTTGCTGCTGACAGAGGTGGTAACACTGCATTCTCTACTGTGTGTGTGTCCTGTAAGATTTTCATTTCATATCCTTCATATGAACTCATCTATGATCAGCTATTAGAACCTACTCTGCAAGACATGGCTTTGGAAAGGGTACATCTGGGAACCCCTGACATAAAAGACCAGGAACACTGAGGTGACTCGCGTTACAATCACAGCCTCCATTCAGTCGCAAAACATCAAACCGATGACCTGCCAAGTTGTAATGATATGGTTATTACAGCAAGATTGATTTTTTCAACTGAGTGATTTATGGAACTAAACCTGGTTGCGGAGATCCACGTCCAAGGGGTGGCCTACTAATTGCGCTGCCTGGACACTTAATGACATCATTCAGCCCACACGTTTCTCTCCTGTGTGCCCACATTCGAGCGACTGAATGAAAGATGGCGGATGTGGTGTGGTGGGCTTGTACATGGATGACATGGGCGAAGCTAGGGAGGTAGAAGACTTGCGCAGGATATTCTCTTTCATTCATGTCAAGGCCCCTGTGATGGCAGTGGAGTGCTGTGGATGCTGATGTGTGGTCAGAATGCTGTGTCATAAACCCTGGCACATGCCCTGCCGAACCAGGACCTCAGGATATATGTGACGGGGTGGAGGATGATATCTAGGCCTATACAATTAATTAAACAGCTGCCTCTCTGCTGATTCAAGTGCTGATCTTTGAAATCAAAATAAGATTTTCTATTGACAATATTGGGCTATCCGTGTTTGTGTGGCATGGCATGCAACCATCTAAGTCCTCTCTATACTGATGATTAGATGATTACCAGCCCTGGCAAATAAACTCCTTACAGGATCCTCTTTGATGCAGCTGCTAGTAAACCCTTGTACTGAGTCTCAGGGTGTTCAGCTGTTCCGGGAACAGTTTGGTGAAAAATCTGTGGTCCAGCTGATGATGAAAGGCCTCACAGTCCTGCATTGCGCCTCTCTAGAGCTGCCCTACAGTCTCTGGATCAGTGCACACATGCACACATCCTGCTGCGGAGCGACTCTCCTCCTGAACAACTTCCTGTCCTCCTCCTCTCCCGCTGTGCCCTCCGCGTTAAAAGGCCGCGGTGTAGAAGAGCGGTGGAATGTGTTTACCACCAGGCCTCTCTCTCTCTCTCTCTCTCTCTCTCTCTCTCTCTCTCTCTCTCTCTCTCTCTCGCTCTCGCTCGCTCGCTTTCTCTCTCCTCACCCCCATCTGTCAGCTTCAGAAGAATGAGTGTTAAAAACAGGCCGATGAGCAGAAGGAAGCTCTTACAGACCGTCAGGAGGCGAGGCCATGTGTTGTCTGCCTGGTCACGGTTCTGTCAGCCCTGAAACGCAGGGGTTCTTCTGGATTTGGGGTTGCCTCACTTGATGGTTGGAAGAAGGCGCTTGTCAGAAGTGAACAGTAAAGGGGGTTGGGTGTGTGGAATTGTTCAGCTCGCTAACAACAGGGCTTGTCCTCCATCCTGCCTAGAAACTGACATTTTGTAAGAAACGAATTGAAGAGCGCGGTCAGGCTTGGGTGTGTAACATTGTGTGTGTGTGTGTGTGTGTGTGTGTGTGCGCGTGCGCGCTGATGTTAGCTGATGGCCCCTGACCAGTTCCTGCTTAAATGGCCACTTCCTCCCTTTGGAACACCAGAGGCTCATGGGTCGAGTTCTGATTGGCTATCCCAAGCTCTGAGCTCTCCTCCGTTCCATTCCTCTGTGTGTGTGAACAGCTCGGGTTTCAGCTGTAACTCTCACACTGCGTGACCTCACTCTGAGGAATGGTTCCGTTCAGACCGAGCGAGAGGGAGAGCGAGAGGGTGGGGAAGGGAATTGCCATGTTCACCCAGAGCGCAAGTTTTTCTGAAAAGAACGACCAGTGAGAAACTCCTTCCTCCAGAACACATGCCTCTCAATGGCTATCTGTCTAATGGTAACACTGTTAAGTCCAGTTCAGCCATAGTCACATGCCCCAATCTCCCTTCACTGGATTGCCTCTTAAACGTCATCCTTTGACAGCCTTTCCCTGCTGCAGGAATTTCTTCATTTTGTGTTTTGGTCCATCCTCGCTGTCTTGTCTCTGCCCCGCTGTTGGAAGATCTTGATAAAGTTATTATCTTCATCAATTCCGAATCAAATCAGGCAAAGCCCTTCCAGCTGTATGGGCCCAGATACAAAAGGGTTAATTTTTCATTTCACTTCCTTTGACCAAAGTTTGTCTGAACTGAATAAACAGCTGGATGACTTAGCAGAAATCCATCTGTTTCTGACCAGAGGAATGTGAATAATTTCAGACTAAATCTCAGTTGTTTCTCCTTAACTTCCCTAGTGCCTGCTACACGACAAACTGAATACTGCCTCTGTCAGAATGCTCCCAAACATTTGGGGTACCGATGTTATCAGAACCGAGAATAGTTAGGCCTAGAGCTGGGCGATATACCGAATATACTCGATACATCGCAGTTTGCTGTATCGAGTATTTCACCATCATTTTTTTAAGTGGCAACACTTACTTCGCCTTTTCATATCCCTATCTCTCTTAACCTCTCCCCCTCCCTCTAAGTAACAACGTGAACAACGCACATCACACAATCCCCAACCAATCCTGAACAATCTATTCAGATGAGGGTGTGACGTCTAGGTGTAGTAGACGAGAAGTGAACTTTCAGTTTAAAAGCAGCGGTAGCATTTCTACCTATGAGTAGCGTAGGCTAGTGTTGTTCAACAATGAGCTAGGTTAATAGATGGAAGCAGTTCTGATTTGGTTACATGAAACGAAAAACGAATCGGAATAGCAAGGGATCTTCAAATCTTAAAGTTACAACGATATCCGTGCATTAGGCAGAAGGACTACTGTCTATGTCTAGTACACGTCTGACTGTTTCAAAACGACAGCGCCAATGCGCACATTTCACTCTCCACACATGCATTTCTTGTGCTAAATGTTCGTCTATGCTTCCCTCCAGATTGATTTTTAAATTAAATTTATGAGGTCTGTGCATTTGGGCAGATTAGACTACTGTCCATGAGTGCATGTGTCTCAAAACGAAAACGCAACTGTGTCTTATTTATCAACCAACAACCAAACGACTAATTAAGCATGCACGCAATAAAGCATGCACCACCCTTCTATCCCATGTAAGCCATCATCATTCATATGGAGACATATCAGTGACAGATTAAAACAAGCTACATTCTTTTGGAAAGTTATGAAGAAGAATGAAGCCATGCAAAAAAGAGAAGTGAGTTAACGGTTTATCCTGAAGAGTGGATAGGCAGAGGGGCCTTTCAAAGAAGGCAGGGAAAGAAGAATAGAGGATGATAAAGCCAAATAACAGGCCGTTATGAATGCCCTGCAAATAGGCTAAAATAAAACAATTGATGTAGCCTACCCTGTTTAGGTGTGTTGATAGTTTTGCATGCACACTTTCCCCTATGAGAAACTTTCATAGTAGGCTACTGGCAAGAATTCAAAATTACTTTCACCCCTGCTTTTACATGCAAATTTAAAATAGAAACCACCTGTGAATAACCAAGAATGTTTTAACAGGGTGAAAGTGAGAATTCATGAAGTCCTTTTGATAAAATTTCAAAATATCAAGATGTATATCGTGAAATAGACTAAAAATTGCGATATTATTTTTTTTTTGCCATATCGCCCAGCCCTAGTTAGGCCTTAAACTGTTTGTTCTTGGTTATGGGGAATTAGCAAGCCTCTGTTGACATCCAGTCACTGTTTTTCCACTAGAGAGCTTTTGAGCTCCACTTGAAATGAACGTCAGTGCTCATTCAGCGTTAGACTCCTGGCTGAAGAGGGAAAAAATTGCAGGGCATGTACCCATCATAGGGGTAAATGTCACAGAAGTGTTGTGCTAGATGCCATCCCCAAAGATCCCCAACACCCACACTCCAGTTTGAGTTCTTGGTCCCTACATAGGGGGTTTCCCTATTCTAGCTGAGCGCTTTTGAGAGACTGTGAGCCTAAACAGAGCTGTGACCTCCCCCCCTAAAGGTAGTCATACACAGGGACACCTTTTGAGTAATGTTGCTGGGCAGTGTTGCTGAGTGATTGGGTACTTCCCCATTGACACTGGGCAATGAAATGTGAGAACTTCAATCATGAGTGATTATCTTCTGCAGCGTTCTAATAGAATATTAAAAAAACAGTCAGGGCATTGCCCAGCAACGTTGTTTAAAAGGTTGCCGACATATCACCCCTTTACGGTTTCTAGTTCTGCATTATGTGATGTTAACAATAGTTCCCTTAGCCTACTCTTTGTGTTGTCAAGAAATCTTTAGTGGAAACGCAGGTCTGATTGCTCCCGTTGCTTAAGCAGTTGGCTGTGCTCCCCTGCTATGTGAGCGGAGTGGAGTGTTACACATCTTGATTTCTTCTCCCTGCTGAGCTCATCTGGCCTTGACACCCCCCCCCCCCCTTCTCTCCTCCTGTCTTCTCTCTCTCTCTCTCTCTCTCTGTCTTTTCCTCTCTCTGCCTGTGTCTTGGCTTGGTATGGCTAACACTCAAATGTTGTGTAAGGGTGACTCATGTAAACTGATTTGGATTTCTTTGTTTTCCAATTGCTGGTCACCACACCTAGTGAGACTGGCCGCTGGGACTGACTGTGAAACAGCTGTAACAAACGGGGACTGATAATTAATGTGGAATGCAGAGTCAGTGTGACCCAGAGGATTTTGGGTAATGTAGGAAGTATTTAAGAACCTTTGTGCGTATGGTCTGTGTACTATGCTGATGTAGTTCAAATTGTGGGTTTAAAAGATAAATTGTAGGTCAAAAATGATGTTGCCCACAAGATATGCCTGTATAGAAGTAGAATTGACCGTTTCACTGAGGTCACGCGATTGTTTCCTGAGAAGCACACGTTGATAAATCGTTCGCACGTACGTTGATAAATCGTTCGCTATCCTCATGCAACTTTTCTAATGTCTGTCACTTTAGTTTAATAGAAATGCTAAATTCAGGAGTACAAATGGTAAAGGTTTCATGACCTGCAGGTCATAATTCTGGGTAAAGCAAGATTGTGCCACTGCCCAGCTAGTGGTCCAGGGTGAGTCAGAGTTGTTTGCTATTTAGCTCATGGGCTTCAGTTTGTCTGATGAGTGATTGAGCAGTTGTGGCAGCACCTTACACACACACACACACACACATATACATACATATATATATATATATATATATATATATATATATATATATATATATATATGACTCTGCAGAATATTCTTATCTGATCTGAATGCAATAGAAAGCGCACACTATTGTTCTCCAGCTGAAGGATGACTCTTGCTCACACTGCCCTCCCCTCTCTCTCACTCACACACACACACTTGATGTGCCTCTCGTTTGTGAAAGACTCTACTGTGTGGCCTCACGGCGAGCAGGAAGTGGAGCCTGAGGCTTCTAGTCAGGCCGAGTGGAGATGCTGAGCGCAGGGAAGATGGTGCCAACCGTGCCAGTCTCCAGCAGCGCCGGCTAGCATGGCCAGACTCAGAACTGGCGCCTCCACCAAAACCGAAACCACCGCCTGATGCCACAGTGCAAGGACAAACCTGCTTTTGCAACGCTAGAAAGCTACCATACTGTACTTTGCCTCGGTAACTGCTGTAGTAGTCCGTAACTGTCAGGGCCTTCCAGTCACTTGTGCCAGTGGCATTGTAGTCATCTTTTTCTTTTTCTTTTTTTTTTTTTTAAGTATATTTTTTGGGCTTTTTGCCTTTATTTGGATAGGACAGTGAAAATAGGCAGGAAGGAGTGGGAGAGAGAGATGGGGTGGCATGACTGCAGGCCGGACTCGAACCTGGGTCCCCGTGGGCACTTGGCACTGTAGCCTGTTGCACCACAGCCCCCCACCCCCTGTGTGTGTGTGTTGGGTGTGGCAGAGGCTGCTTGGGTGTGTCTCCACCAAAACCAAAGGCTAGTGCCACAGAACAAGGACCAAGCTGCTTCTGCACCGCTAGTTTGCATCGTTAACTGCTGTAGTGGTCTATAAAGGGCCAGGGCCTTCCAGTCACTTGTACCAGTCGCATTGTGGTCATGTGGAGTCTGACAGATCTTGATGGTCTACTCCTAAGCAGTTGCATGGCTCTCTCTGACATGATCCCATGCTCTTTAGTAGGGGGAGTGTCTTGGGAGTGCTGTTGAGTGTGGTAGAGACTGCTTGGGTGAACCACCTACCCAGGGGTGCGTTTCCCAACGGCATCGTTGCTAACTAATTTATGGTTTTGCGCAAGTTAGTGGTTTTGGGAAAAACCCCAGTTTAGTGTCAGTTTTGACTCGTTTTTACCGGTCCGTATTTGTTTAAATGCACCCTTGTGGAGAGCTATTAGATATTGACATCTGTATGAGCCCTTACAAACGCACAGCGGTTGACCCCCTAAACACAATGGCATATGCCAGTACTCTTTGTTAGTACCGCCAATCAATCCTGTGATGCCAACCAGTTTATCCTCACCGTGCCCACACACACACACACACACATACACACACACACACTCAACTCCTGCTTACTGATTCTCTAATCGTCCTGCTATTTGTCTTTTTATCCAGGAATCGATTTTAAGATCAAAACAGTTGAATTACAAGGAAAGAAGATCAAGCTACAGATATGGTGAGTAGTTTGCTGCTGGGAAAGGGCATGTACAAACCCCACTGACCGTGTTTGGCCCTGTTTTGTTGACTGCTATTTTCACAGTTCATTACTAATTTGTACTTTGGTTGCTAAAAGGCACTAAGTGCTGATTTGACTTTTCCAAAGAACTTTCTTAAATCTGCGTCTTCAAAGGCACAGTGCCCTGGGTCGTAAGCCCCCCCCCCCCCCACACACACACACATACACACATACATACATGCAGACACACATACACACACACCTTCACACATAAACTCACACGCGCACACACACACACACATACATACACAGACACACATACACGCACACCCTCACACATGCAAACCCGCTTGCACACCCTCACACACACACAAGCAAGTGTGGGCAGACTGCAATGTTGTGATGTGAGGTCATCCATCACCTGTCAGATCTGCTGACTGGCATGAATAAACACTGCTGCGTCTCACTGCCACGTGTTGTGGTGTTGTTTAGCGGCTGACCTGAGAAGCCTCCCGCTTGGCAAAGCTGCTCGCTGCGTCCACGAGTTCATATCCGAGGCGCTCTCACACATGCTTTTCACTTCAAATGCATGTGTCCATCTGTGCAAAGGCACAGAGGATATGGGGGGCAAACGACCTGCTTTTGTAATTAAAATGTGTGTGTTTGTGTGTGTTATGCCAACAGCCAATTAAAGGGAAGTTAGGCAGATTCATATTAGAATTAATTTTGCATTGTGGACATTTATTGAGCAAATATGGTATTTCCTGTTAAGTGTTTGTTTATTTTTTTGATCAATGAGGAACAGACTTTAGTGGTGAGGTGTGTGTGAAAAAACACACAGTTTTTGTCTTTGTGAGTCACTGTGTGCGTGTGTGTGTGTGTGTGTGTGTGTGTGTGTGTGTGTGTGTGTGTGTGTGTGTGTGTGTGTGTGTGTGTGTGTGTGTGGTTTCTGTCTGCTCTGCAAAGGCAGAGAAGAGATGGGGAGGGAAATGGACCTGCTTTTCTTTGCCAAATCTCTTAGGTGTATTTAGTATGTTGTTTATGTGTTGCTTACATGTTGTTGTTTACTTGTTTGTTTACAGGGACACGGCAGGCCAGGAGCGATTCCATACCATCACCACCTCCTACTACAGAGGCGCCATGGGCATCATGCTGGTGTATGACATCAGCAACGCTAAGAGCTTTGAGAACATCAGCAAGTGGCTGCGGAACATTGACGAGGTGAGCTCTGATTGGTCAGACTGGACTGCACCAGACACAGACGACAGTGTGTGTGATCAGTAGTCTTCATCGACTGCAGTTTTAGCATTGGCGTAACCACATTTATCTTAGGTTTCTCTAGCGCAGGTCTTTGTTCTTAGAGACAGTACAGCAAGGTAATTTGCTAACAGCCTTGACTTGCAGACTTGTCTCGGATGAGCAGCATAGTTGGCAATGGTGACTTATTTTACTAATTGCTCAAATTTTCAAGTTGAGAGTCTATTTTATTTTATAATATTTTGTTGTCATTTAAAGGGCCCTAAAGAGTTTTTTTACCTTAATATAATGTTTCCAGAATCATTTTGATGGCACATAAACTCTTAATAGGGCAAACGACTCTACTGCTACACTATGAGCAGGTCTTATCGCTTGTAAAATAGCCATAGGACATTGCTGTTTGGGTAGGAACCACTGCCACCCCCCGCAATAGAAACGGAAAAGAGCTGTTATGCTATAGACTGTACAGTACAAATAGGCTACTTAAAACAAATTCAGTGCATTCCCTCTATAGTCTCTGTTTATAGTTGGTGGCAAAGACGCACATTTAATTAATTTATTACTGCGCTTCTGAACTGCAGGGGGACCCTGAGAGCAAATCTTCTTTAGTGCTAGCCAGGCCCACATTAAAATGTAGGATGTGGGGACTCACCGTTCGCAGTGCTCAGTCCGAGGGGCGGGATAATCTGTTGTCTTTCAAATTCCCTCTGCACGCAATAGGATAGCGCTACAACCAGGCTTGGAATTTCACCATTCTGGGGGCAAGGCCACTTGGCCTTCAGTTGGGCATATTTGGTGGAGGGCACAAAGGCCACGTCAGGGCACCAAGGCCAAAGTTAACTATACAGTAGTAGGCTATAAAAATTATCAAAGTTGTATTTAGCCTATTCACTGCAGTAGACCTGCATCACTGTATAAAACATTACAAAAACATGACATATTACATAGAACTGTAAATCATCTGATCATCTAATATGTACAGATATCTAGGTTATATTTAACATTTATTTTATATTTGGCCTGTTATGAAATCATGTATTGAACAAATAGCCTAGATGCATGCTTAGCATTTTGTGATCATTAAGGCTACTTTCACAAACTCTTAGTCAGCTGTCCTCTGATTTACTGATATCTAGGCAATATTTGTAACATTTATTTTGTATTTGGCCCATTATGAAATCATGTGGAACAATTTAAACACATTGTAAAACTTAAAGCCCAAATTTGGAGACATCCATGCATGTCGAAATTTACTGCAAATTCAAAACTGGATTACTCTGGAACGGCTAACTGTACAGTGGACTGCTTTACACCTTTGTGTTCGGTAAGGTCTGCTGTTTATTGTGATATATGGTTTGTCACGTGTTAAACGAAGGGTTCGTGAAGTATTCCACCGAGATGAATGGGTAGGGAGATGGACGCAAAACCTTCAGTAGAATTAAATAATAAGATTAAATTGAATTATATTATTTACTTTTCTCGCGAACCGTTCACCACAGCAATTAGCGGCTAACATAATTTAAAAACTAAGAAAAAGCTCTTTCAAGTGATACTTGTGATGTCTGTGTGATGAGTAGGCTACTTCGCGAGTAGTTCAACTGAGAATAATAGATGAATTTGGACGCACTTTCTTTTTGCGCTGTCACTGCGTAAAAGACTAAATTAATTTGCGCTGTGAATGTTAAGATTATTTTGACAGGCCATAGGCTAAATAAAAATCGCTATTAGTAGAACGCAAAGCAGAATATTGAAAGAAGGGGGCACCAAGGCCACCGTGGCCTGTAAACCTCTGATTTTCAAAGGGGCATCACGGCCAACGCAAGGGGCAACGACCGTCGTGGCTGCCGTGAAATTCCTACCCTGGCTACAACTCATGAGTCAACTTTTGTCAACTTAAAAAAAAATTAAATCGTGTCGCACTGTTTGCCAACAGCAACATCCATCTTCTTTGTTTTCAAGTAGCAGGAAATTCACGCCGAACCGTTTCAACTCTGCCATCAATCATTATGTTAAGCCCGCCTAACGACTCTATACACGATGTGATTGGCCCTATCAAAGTGTAATTTTTCCAGCTCGCAAGCCAACGGAGAGTTGCTAGACTAGCCCGAGCAGGAAGTTACATTTGCTTACATGTACGCCTAGATTTCTAGGCTACTTTAGTGCTGCTTTAACACTCACAAATGTGTTCATGTGCGACTTCAAAGCCTCCACCGCACAGGAGACCTCGTTCAGCGTTCTAGTGTCAGTTTTTATACACATTAGTGATGATGACACCACTACGCTGGAACTGTGGAGATAACAAAAAAAAGTGAGGCAGTGGAACAGATATGGAAATTATGAGGCTTGTGAATTCCTGCAGTTTGATGTTCCTGGAGACGACCTCCATATGAGTGTGCTGATTACTGGAATCCTCTCGTTTTCCCCCCTTCAGCATGCAAACGAAGACGTCGAGAGAATGCTGCTAGGCAACAAGTGTGACATGGAGGACAAGCGAATCGTACCAAAGGCGAAGGGGGAACAGGTGAGGTCATACTGAGTGAGTGTGTGTGTGTGTGTGTGTCCATGTCTGAATTTTGTTTATGTATGGAGGCTTATGTCTGCTCTTGTTGTGGCTGTGTTCAAATACTGTTAGGAGGCCAAAGAGCAGCGATCTGTCTTGCCTAGCCTGTCCCTCCTCCATTTGTGTGTGTGTCTGTGCGTGCGTGCGCGTCTGTCTTGCCTAGCCTGTCCCTCTCCTCCATTTCCGTGTCTGTCTGTCTGTCTGTGTCTGTGTCCGTCTTGCCCAGCCTGTCCCTCTCCTCTATTTCAGTGTGTGTGTGTGTGTGTGAGTGTCTGTATCTGTCTTGCCCAGCCTGTCCCTCTCCTCCATTTCAGTGTGTGTGTTAGCCGCCGGGTCTGACCGTTTTAAGTTCAGTCACATGAATAAGGAGTGTTTACAAACTAGAGTTGTTTGTCCAGGGTCAAGTGTGAGGGTTGTGAAACACTTGCACAGAACACACAATCACTCCAAGTGGAAATCCAATCCACAACGATTCTCATGTTCTCTGGCCAGACACACACACACACTCTTACTCTCACATATGAGAGGCTTCATAGCCTCTTTGAAGCTACTTCACAGCAGTGACTCTTGATGGCCACTGTTTTGAGCCTCTGAACATTCTATGACCTCAGCTTAATTATGAACCAACAGAAATGAAGTACACAAGCCCCGTGCTTTCTGAAGGACAGCCTATTTTTTTTTTAACACCAATATATACAAAGCCTTGTTTTTGTCAATGTCTGAGTGGTAGGTCTGGGTACATGCAGTCCGGACAGTTAAACGTAAATGCCACAGTGAGACAGTTTAAAGTCGAGTGAGATGGATTAGGTTGTTCTATACTGCTGTCGCTTAGTCATGTCTACGTAATGCCATCCATCAGGAACAGGGCTTGTCTGAGTATGAATGATTGTCACCTGTGTGTGTGTGTGTGTGTGTGTGTGTGTGTGTGTGTGTGTGTGTGTGTGTGTGTGTGTGTGTGTGTGTGTGTGTTTATATGTCTGTCTTGTTTGTGGTTGAAATCGTGCTCAATCAACTTTTATCCTCACACTCTCACACATACATACACACACACACTTGATTCCCTGCCACATATGGCTGATGTGCAACTGTGCTTATTATAGACCTGACCTCTCTCTCTGTTTCTATTGTTCATTCTCTGTCTCTAGATTGCCAGGGAGCATGGTATCCGTTTTTTTGAAACAAGTGCAAAAGCGAACATCAACATCGAGAAGGCATTCCTCACGTTAGCAGAAGACATCCTCAGAAAGGTGTGTGTGTGTTTGAAGTTGACTTGGGTGTAGAGTTTTGTTTGTATACAATTGCAGGAATCCATCAATGTCTTTCCTTAAATATGTTCTCAATATATAGAAAATAGTAGAAAAAGTAGTAGTAGTAAACACTTAAATACATTTTCCACATCAAATATCAGAAAGAAATATCTTTGTATGCATCAACTTTTGAAAAGTTGTGACATCTATATCAAAATCTTAGTCCACTGATATCAGATATAATGGGTCCTTGCATGAGCCTAAAATGGCTTGAATTACGGCTCATACACACAGTTGCGTTCCATCAACGCATGCCAGTGGGTGTTCCCGACGGTAGCTATTAGGGCTTTGACTCCGAACTTCGTTATTCGAATATAATTGAATTCCCTCGAATGATTATTTTAAAAATTAAAGATATTCAAACACATTTTAGGGATCTCTTAATATTCGAACCTGTAGCCTATGGAAATATTTTTTTGTAAATGTATTTGGTTGTAGCCTAAACGTTGTTTTCAATTCAGATTCCGAGGTTTTTTTCACGCCTTCTGAAGTGAAATCGCGAGCTCATTAGCAAGGCTATTATTGGCCATCTGGGCTCCTGTAGGTTAGCATCCTGGCTGGTTCGCGCTTAGTGAGCAGCTCCCACATAGACATTTTTATTTTAAACTTAACCTTCCTCTGATTTTAATCACCTTAGTTATCAATCAAAGCAAAGAGGGAAAAGAAATGGCAACACAATCATTAAAAACACTCAAATAAATAAATGTGCAGATAATTCTGAATGAAAAGCAGCACTGGTTGAAGCCTGGAAATATTGTAAACAAAGTAACGTTAGCTTAATTTGCTAGTTTATCATAGTCTATGGTTAGACTGTTCAGTTTCCCCACGTGTGTTTAAGTTTCAATTGAATACTTTTTCTCCTTGGGACAGGCCCGTTTGAGTCTTGGAAAATACTTTTCCATTTGCATTGGGATTGAGATGATTAGAATTTAGCAGTCAATTTGAATGCAGTAGTTTTGAACAAATTTGTGTAGCGTGCTAATGATGCTAACCGGATTTAATAGCAATTCAGCCAGTCGTCTTGCACGATTAATGTTTGGATTACATGTGCATGCTGAGGAGGGATGCGCTTGTTGAGACGGAGAGAGAGAGAGTGCACGGGGGAAGGAGAGTCTGTGTTGAGGTAACGTTAGGCCTACTTCTACCGCCTACTCTGGTAGAGTTTGACATACTACAATGCAAGATATATTTAGCCTATTTTATTTATGGACAACATAAGGCAGGAGGTGTGTGTTGCTTTTAATTATGAATGTTCTATCGAACGTATTTTTTATTGATATCGATTACATGTGCTATACATATCGCTATCGTTGTATCGCCCAGCCCTATGCTCAATAATAACAATTTTGACACACGCATTTACTCAGCCTTTCGTGCACGTAGTCTATTGACATTGACTGATACACTGCCCTCTGGTGGACAGAACAAATAGAACTTAAGTTTGATACCAATATCGGTCTTACGGAAGACATTTAATGGTTAAAATATTATTAATACATATTCGAATATATTCGAATTTTAATATTAATAATCAAACGAACTTCGAATATGATTTTTGGGCAAAAGTCAAAGCCCTAGTAGCTATGCAAATGACTTGAAGTATAACCGTAATTTGATTGGCTGGTGCCGTCCGTCGATTGGCTTGATTAGCTGGTGCCGTCCGTCGGTGCAGCAACAGCTGAACTTCTCAACGCAAGCGACGGGAGCAACGTGACGCAACGGACCCACAATTCAGTTCGGCAACAGATGACGTAAGCCCATGTAAAGTGGACGGGATGTGTCTCCAGCACTGCAACGCACGCAACTGTGTGTGTGAGCCGTTAGGGATTTGATTGTTGTCATTCCACTATGTCTGATTTAGCCTCATTCAGTTTCATAAACATTTGGCACGATAGTAAGAACACATTTTTCTTTTGCAAGGGTTTTATTTATTCAGAAGATTTTTAATCCGCATATCGTTCAGTAACGCCCATTCCGTACACAACAAATGTGGTATTTTTTGCACACATAAAAATGTCTGTCTTGGTGTGTGTGTGTGTGTGTAACCGATGTCGATTCCCTAGTTTGTGTTTGTATTGCCAGTGTGTGTCCATTGTGTGTTCTTAAGTGACATGCCGTTGTTGTGTTGTGTTTCAGACGCCCGTAAAAGAGCCCAACAGTGAAAATGTGGATATCAGCAGTGGAGGTGGTGTCACAGGGTGGAAGAGCAAGTGCTGCAGCTGAACAACCTCACATAGACTCACTCTCTCACACACACACACACACACACACACACACACACACACACACACACACACACAAAAAATAGGCGCACACACTGACATTCACATGCACAACACACACGAACACACACACAGTTTCTATCTCTTCTCACTCACTCTTTTCACCTCCCTCTAACACCTCTCCCTCAATCCTCTGCTCTCATCTGTTTATCTGCCTACTCACCTGCTCTCTCTCGCTCTCTCTCTCTCTCTCTCTCTCTCTCGCTCTTTCCCTCTCTTCTGTCTTTCTCCTTCCATCTCTCTCTGTGTGTCTTTCTGTCTGTCTGTCTCTCTCTCTCTCTCTCTCTCGCTCGCTCTTTCTCTCTGGAAATAAACCACTTCTCTAACACCCTTCCTGTTCTGCTCATCACTGCTCGCTGACGATCTGGTTTTTATTCCTCAGAAGGAAAAGGCTGTGTAGATAAAAAGAGAAATCATGTCCTGTTTATTGTCTTTTATTTTAAACCATTCAAATAAGAAAGAAGAAAAAAAAATGACGACTCACTACTCACCACTACATTTTTTTTGTTTTTGTTTGTTTGTGTGTGTGTGTGTGTGTGTGTCGGCTAGAGTATGCGCATTTCATTTTTGTTTTGTTTTTTTATTAAAAGCGAGACTCCTGCCAAGGACTCCCCTTAAGGAAACTCTCCCTCCCCTCCATTGGTCTAAAACATAGTATGACACAGAGGTTATGAAATGATATTAACGATTAGTAGGATTTAACACATTGGTTACTTTTGTACAGTAGTGGGGTTTGCATTGTGAGCTGTAGGTGACATTTCGGGGGTGCCTCTGTCCTTCCCCCTCCAGCTGGGGTGTGTTACGTCAGGTGCCTTACAGGGAGCCCCCTCCCCCTACCCATCTACCCCCACTCAAAAAATACCCCCCTTTCCCCTCTCCACACCTACCCCCATCCTGAGCCTCCAGCCACCACCGGGGTAACCCCCTACCCATCTACCCCCGCTCAGAAAATACCCCCCCTCCCCTCTCCACACCTACCCCCATCCTGAGCCTCCAGCCACCACCGGGGTAACCCCCTACCCATCTACCCCCGCTCAGAAAATACCCCCCCTCCCCTCCCAAGCACCTCCATCCCCCACCTTTCACTTGCTTTCCTGTACACTCTCACACCCTACTTACCACCCATCCAGGACTCCAGGCCTGGAGCACACAGCGACGGTGCAGAAGCGTTTGAATTTCTCCTGCTCCAACTAAGAGAATGGCATTATTACAATTTATAAATATAATTGAGTACTCCTTATTAATCTGTATTATTTTTTTTCTGTATCTTTTTTTTTTTTTTTTTCATTTTTGTTTTGGTTCTGAATTTATTTACATTAAATTTGCTTTTTCCCTTTATTATTATTATTATTATTATTATTTTTTATTTTTTTTATTTTATTTTACCTTGCATGCTCAATTGTCTTTTGGTCAGAGACCTTTTGTAAGTTTGCTTGGTTGGTTCTCTTGACAGGGATGTCGCCTACTCTGCAAACATTTTAAAATAGAAGAGAGAGATCTCTGATATGGGAAAAAGGGAGGGGAGGGCATTCTCTTTGGAAATTCAAACGATTTTGCAGATCCATTAAAAATAAGCTTGTTTAAGTTAAAAATGGTTGTGCTTTTATTGTCATCCATTATAGAAAAGAGGGACATAATAGTTGTGAATAAGTAGTTATAGTTGTTCCAGAAGTTCCAATCTGAAGACATCATTCACTTCAAACGTGGATTCCTGCTTGGTTAGACCACACCTCTGGTGACAACTGGAAACACACAGACAGACAAAGACAAACATTTAGGGGAATTCAAGGGAAGTTTCAGTCCATGCCAGTTGGTCATTTGCTCTCTAGAATGGATCAGCTGAAAACGTTGTCTATAACCAGTTTGGACATTACCAACCTTGTGCAGAAAGTCCCTAAGAGTTTTCATTCCATTATATTCCAGAAATTCCATGACCCGTGGGAACCCAGGTCATGGAATTTCTGGAATATAATGGAATTTTGATAAAGTCAATTCCAGAAATGGAAAGTCAGGGAATTGTATCATATTTGGGGCAAAGTCATGGAATATCAGGGCATTTTGTTGTAGTAGTTTAGAATATACTTGCCAAAACACAAATCTATTTCCCACACATAATTGGTGTATATGTGGTTATGAGCGTTACGGCTTTTTTGAATGATGATAGTTAGCCCAACTTTGTTTATTCCATGCCCATTTATTCATATTCCGCTCTAAAAAAAGTGAAAGATTCTTGAATGCTGCTCTGAAATCTTATCTAATTATACGTCATGAAAATTCAAGGTTTTTGTCAGGGAAAAGTCATGGAATTTTACACTTGACTTAGAGTGGGAACCCTGCCTGTAATTCCTGATCTCTGCCACATGGGGTGTCCCCATCAGCATTGCCTGGTGCAATTTGTATGCATGACTAAAGGTTAACCCTGACCTGACCAAGGACGACCACCAAACAGCCTTAATTTGTCAAGTAGAAATGTCTATCCTCTCCAGAAATTATAGCCTGGTAAACCAAACTCATTCACAAAGTGAATAGTCTGGTCACTCATTTTGGAAACCTTTCCAACACTGTGAGCGTAGACTTTGCACTAACTTTGGTTAGGCTGGGCTAATGGGATTCATAATGTTCCTACTTCACCTAAACAGTCAGATAACAATGTATGTGGGCCTGACTTTGGTGTAAATAAATGTACACCTTCTTCCGACTGCAATTATTGTTGCAGTAGGCGTTGCTACTATTGTTTACCACAGCTACTTCCGATTTTGAAACTATAGCGTCATCCCCTATCGTCGCTGATTGTATAGTATATAAGTATAAGTATATATACTCTTTTGATCCCGTGAGGGAAATTTGGTCTCTGCATTTATCCCAATCCGTGAATTAGTGAAACACACTGCACACAGTGAACACACAAGTGAGGTGAAGCACACACTAATCCCAGCGCAGTGAGCTGCCTGCGGCGCTCGGGGAGCAGTGAGGGGTTAGGTGCCTTGCTCAAGGGCACTTCAGCCGTGGCCTACCGGTCGGGGTTTGAACCGGCAACCCTCCGGTTACCACTGGGCAGGTATTCTACCGACCAATGGAAACATTAGTGAGCTATGGTGTTTCAGACCATTATCTCCTTGAAAGGAGATCTAGGTGGGTGTTGCCAGGCTACAGAAAATGCACAAGATGGTCACAAATCACGGATTCTTCCGGAGTCAGGTCATCTTATAGTTATGGTTCACTCGTGGTCCTGACTGTCAGAAGGTCATCTCATAGTTATGGGTCACTTGTGGTCCTGACTGTTAGAAGAATAGACATGTATCCAGCATCCACAGGGCTATGTTTTGCTTTCAATAATTATTGTTTAATGAATAACTACTTTCTTATTTGTTCAGTGTAACTGGAATACACAAACATACACGAGACTGTCTTTACTGAAGTGGAATGATTGGGTTATTATTTGTCAACATGTGCCCATTGTAAGATGGCCCATTCTGGATTTAAGCCTTAGGACATAGCATTAAACTTAGTCTACCAAGCCTCAAGGCAAATATAGGCTATGCCATATTTTGTAACGTTCACCATCACAACAATTTAAAGGAACTCTATATAGGTTACACTGTACAAGACATTGGATGAAAAGACGTGTGTCATAACATGAGCAGTTATTGCCCCCCTGTGGTTATTTTCATTACTACAGGTGCGATTCAACTTGCTGAGCTGTCCAGGGGAGGGCAGTGGGGACCATCTCTCAACCCGAAATGAAATGGGCTTTGGGAAGAGTAGTGTTTCTCTCTCCATTAGGAATATAACTTAATTTAACATGGCATGGGAAATCATTTATTAACTGAATTAAAGTAATGCTAAAAAGAAACATCAGAGTTTAATGAGGTAAGAGAACTAGCGGTGGCATAGGCTACACTTACCCATAAGCATACAATCCCAATTCACTATTACAGTCAGGTACTGCAGATCTGCATCAGCTTATTCAAATGATCCAGTAGCCACAACATCCGTTGATCTGCCTTTCATCTCGCTTCAGTGCAAGGTTGCCATGAACATCCTCAGCTCCAGCCAGCCCCTCAGGTTAGTAACATCTACAGTGCCAGGTTGCCTTCAGGAACTGGGATATGAATGTCTTCCGGTTAGAGCATCTAGATAGGAACGAGGAAAGGGTCGTGGAAATCCAAACACGTGAGGGAATGAAAGAAGCAGACAGGCCTGACACACTGATGACTAGGACCTTACTTGTCCCTGCTGTTTGGGCTAGTCCTACTTACAGAAAAGTCAACCAATCTTAAATGCTAGGGATTAATTTAAGACAAAGAAATTATTATACAGGATGAGGCGATAGGTGCCTACAAGCAAATACAATGTTGTAGGCTAACCTTACATGTATAGGCGCAGCGTTGGGTCAGTGATTCGCTGTGCGCGTGAGGAGGGTGGCGCTAGAGCGGTGTCCCAAAGAGCGCGCGGCTCCATCGGGCTGCTACAGCACACAGCTTATTCACTCCCTCAACATGGCGAGAGTCGACGGTGCCTTCGTCCCCCATACATCCAGTGGAGTTTGCTTGTCACAGTTGGCGACTGTCTGCGCGGCTCTGGCTCAATTATGAAGAGGAGAAGATGGAGAAGTTTTCGGCGAGCATTTCCGACATCTCCTGGAGCGCCGTGGCGCTGCCGCTGGACCTGGTGGTCAGCAAATTCAGACTGCCGACCCTTGTGAGACTCAACCCAGGTGGGGAAATAAAGATAATACTCTTTTGCAAATCTTTAATGCCTGGAGTCAGTTATCTCCAGACTGTGCGCTGCATGTCACGTGGTTTGAGAATTGAAAGGACGGTTTACTTGCTTGCGCCAAAGTCAATCTGTCAAAGCAAAGCCAAATTTAGATTCCTCTCACTCTCTTTTGGATTGACATGGTGTTCTAGCCATCAGTGCAATACTGCAAGGACCAGCTTAATAATTCCCATTAATGTTTAAATCCAACCCATTTGTTGTTAAGTAGGCTACTGTTAATGTGATTTTTGACAGATTTTGTTGTTGTGGAGAGAACATTTATTTAAGAGTTGGCACGGAACGACAAAGTGTCTGTTGTATTCCAAAAGTGCTCCAGCGCTTTTCATATGGTAATGTTGTAATCGGTCGCCGAGTGTCCTGAATACTAACCAGCGTAGCGAGAGAAACACTCAAGTTTGACACATTGTTTCCTCATCCCAGAGAACGAACTTGCAACTTAATAACATCGGTGTCTTAAATAC
>NC_055962.1:32857357-32859857 GCF_018492685.1 Alosa sapidissima | reverse complement strand
TCTTCCTCTCTCTCTCTCTCTCTCTCTCTCTCTCTCTCTCTCATTCATCTCCCCATTTCCCCATCCTTACATGTCATCACTCGGAAGCTTGTGAATGATTCATGAAATGATTGTCATATTTCTACGGTCTGCTTTTGTGAGAGAAAAACTTGAATGATTTGTGCTATTCTTTTCCATATAATCAGGCTTTTTCTTTTGAATCTACCACCTCACAGTCTCCTCTACTTGGGGCTGGTAAATGTTAACCCCTCAGGTGATGTTATAGCTTATGTATAAATGGTAATTACCCTGGTTCCTTCTGTTAATTCATTGCCAGTGTTATTGGCTGCTAGTTTTTAGTCAACAGCTACACATTTCCACGTAGTTGGTCAAATTCCACAGGTGCTTTCATTGTTGGTTGGTCAGACAGGCCTTACATCTTATTGGTTGCTCAGCTGTGATTGGCTCAGAGAAGTGCCAGTCCAAAAGTGTGTCAAGTATATATTTATTCAATATTTGTGTCATCCAATACTGTAGCAACTCTTTGTCACACCAGCAATTATTATTATCAACTCTTTTACTATTAGGTGTGTGTGTGTGTGTGTGTGTGTGTGTGTGTGTGTGTGTGTGTGTGTGTGAATATGTAGACACCACCGCAAACTTGGCAAGCAGATTCAGATCTCTGTGTGATACTACAAGGGGCCCCATCTCACTAGCGAAGCCCATCGCCATGGAGACGCTCATTTCCGCGGTGTCTGGTGCTCAGCCCCAATAGCAGAGAGCCATTAGAGATAGAAGAGTCACTATTTGTGTTTCCTGAGAAAGGAATTCTGGGAAAGTGTCCAAATGGACATTTAATTCGTCTCATCTTAAGCAACATCTCAGCCTCCCTGGGACACACTGGGGTCCGTGTGTAATGATACACGGGGCATTCAATCACTGCTGTCTGTGTTTAGGGAAAGCTTTCTTGCCGAGGTGTGTGTGTGTGAGTGTGTGTGGTATAAATCCACTTTGTTATAAACCTCCCATTCAGTTGTTGCAGTCAGGTATTGCTATTTGGATGTGAAACATAATTCAATAATAGAAAGTTTTCTTTGATGAAAAGTATCATCATAATACCACAAATCAGGATCAGTTTAAAACAGTGTAAAACTATCTCGAATGTTGCTTTTGTTGAAAATGGCTATTTCAACAGCTATGCATATTAAAATGATTGTAGCTGTTTTAATACTTGCAGTGTTTGCTATTTAATGATAATGAAATTAAAATGAAAATGGCTATATTTTATTGTCTTAGTTAGCTGTGGGTAGAGTGCTTGTGATGATAATGATTTGCACTGGATACATCCATGGTGTGTCTGAATTGTGGGCTTTGTGTACCAGCCCTGTTTCCAAAGAAGTTGGGATGCTGTGTAAAATTAATATACGAACAGAATGCTATGATTTGCAGATCATGTAAGCCCTGTATTTAATGAAGAATAGTGTAAAGACATCATGCATTTTTGAAAGAGAGAAATTATGTCATTGTTTTTTTGGAAAATATATGTAAATTATGAATTTGATGTCAGCAACACGTCTCCAATAAGTTGGGACAGGGGTATGTTTACCACTGTGTTGCTCCACCTTTTTAGAACACAGGAAACCAGTTTTAATTCTATGATGCGTGCAGTGGGACAGTTCTGGGCCATTTCAAAACACTTCTGTTATGGAGCCATACTGTTGTAATATGTGCAGAATGCAATTAGGCATTGTTTTCCTAAAATATGTTTTCCTAAAATAAGTTTTTTCTCTGAAAAAAAATTGTCTGGATATGTTACTCAAAACCAGTATATATCATTCAGTATTAATTGTGCCTTTCCAGATGTGCCAGCTGCCCTAATTGGCACTAATGCACCCCCTCCATGCCATCATCATAGCTAGCTTTTGAATTGTATGCTGATAACAAGTTGGATGGTCCCTCTCCCGCCCGGACGATGCAGAGTCCATGAGTCCGCTTGCGTGAACACACACACATACACACACACACACACACACACACACACACACACACACACACACACACACACACACACACAAACACACACAAACACATATACATACACACTCACACCCTCACACGTGCACATGCCTCATTAATTGTTGTGTGTACGGAGAAAGAGGACATGTCAGAAAGTGACAAGTACAAGGCCATCGCTCATCACTAAGCTGAGTGGTGCAGTGTGTGTGTGTGTGTGTGTGTGTGTGTGTGTGTGTGTGTGTGTGTCCAGTGCCAGAGGGGGTTTGTCCGTGTCACTGTTCCAATGGAATCCATGCTGATCAGCAGAGTGCAGTTCAGCAGGCGAGCACATGTGGCCCAATGGGGAACTGCCTGCTGAAACTCAGACCCTGTTACACACACATAGCAGCAGCAGGCCTTACTGTCTACCCGGTCAGACCCTGTTACACACACCCACACAGCAACAGGCCTTACTGTCTACCCGGTCAGACCCTGTTACACACATAGAAGCAGCAGTCCTTACTGT
>NC_055962.1:32844857-32852357 GCF_018492685.1 Alosa sapidissima | reverse complement strand
GGAAGAGTAAGACGGAGCTGGCTTTCTTAAGTCTCTGCAGAACAAACTGCCAGAGTCTCCCCTGCTCTTTTCACCCCTTTGTGCACGCGGACAAAAGCCTGTTACACACACGTGCACACACACACACACACACACACACACACACATACACACACACACACATACACACACACACACACACACACACACACACACATACACACACACACACACACACACACACACACACGTGCACACACACACACACACACACACACATACACATACACACACACACACACACACACACACACATACACACACACACACACACACACACACACACACACACACGTGCACACACACACACACACACACACACACACATACACACACACACACACATACACACACACACACACACACACACACACACGTGCACACACACACACACACACACACACACATACACACACACACACACACACACACACACACACACACAGACACACACACATACACACACACACACACACACACACACACACACACACACACACATACAGAGAGAAGAGGGATCAGAGAGAACTCAATTCCCTAATCTCTCCCTTGTGCCTGGCGTGTCCTGCTATGCTCAAACAGACGGACAGTCATACAAAACTCTCTCTCTGCAGAAGACTTCGGATTCAGCACACACGTGTGTGGACTTCGGATTAAAATACACACGTGTGCTCTCTCTTACTCTTCTTCTTCATGCTATTTACTGTATTATCACGTCTTCAGGACTCTCTTTTACATACTGACACACACACACACACATACACACACACACACACACATACACACACACACACACACACACACAGAGACACATGGGACATTGACAAATAAGTCAATGGGCCCTATCATGACATTCTAAAGTGCATCGTCACTCGTCAAAAGTCTATTCAAATTTAGTAGGGTGTCCAGTTCACATTGGGAGGGGTTTTGTTATCAAAAGTAGAGTGCATGGCGCAACAAGGTGTTCCTAGGTTTTTTAATCAGTCATATGGTTGTGTTTGGGGCGTAACATCATTTTAAACCAATGAGAATGACATCTGTCATTCCCTTTAACGGCGCAAAGCGCGATATGTCAAATAAATGCATTGGTATTTTGGCATTCAACGGCGCATTTGAAGGAGGCTGCTTGCGAGACCGTATGAAATAGTCATTCTTTAACCATGCATTACTAAAACCTAGCATAGCCTTCACACATTTGCACTCGTCTATTATTTGAACTCATTGGCAAAGTGAAACTAACTTCACCAAGGTGTCAGTCAACGAAGACAGTTATATGCAGTTACTTTCACTATTGACTGACAATGGGTTACCATCGAAAACATAGGCTGTCATTGTTATTATAGTCATTGCTCAAATGACTGAATAAAACAACATTTATCCTGCAGAGGAGTTGCTTATATCTCGTGACAGTGCGTCTTCAGCTGTGCTCCATACGTGTCTCTCGCCTCTCCCCTAATCACTTTTAACCGTCATTACCAATTTGCAAATGATGGTGAATAACTACTCATCATGAAATGTACAGTATTTCGTAATATCTTTATTCTAATTATGTTTTCCATTGTAATCGTGCAATTTGTAATGCTTTGCATGGACGTGCGCTGGTGTGCGTTCATGAATGATGGTGCGTGCACCTGCCAATATGACTGTTGACATGCGCTCTTAAAATAGCATGAACAACTCGCCATTGACTTCTGACCAGGTTTAGGTGGTGTACAATAGCGATTTTTAGACAACACGCCAGGCCCCTCCCTAGGTTGTTAATTGCCACACCCCTGGGCGCAATGTTTAAAAAATAAATGTGCAAAATACCAAATGAAACTTTCCGCGGGTGAAAAACGAGTTTTAAGCCATGCGCTGGTGCCCAAAATACAGCCCAATGTGTTTTAAAAAAAAGTCTTTTAAAAATGGACAGAATGCATTTTTGTTTCAAGTTGTAAGACTGTGTTTAAACAAGTCTTAATGGCTGTGCAAGATTTACAGGGATTTCAATACATTTTCAGACTGTATTTGCAATTTCACCACCCAAAAAATGTTAGGTGGCGCAACCAAAAGTTTACACACACCTCTTTCTTTTCTAAGTGTTTTTTTTGTAAGTATAGCTAAGATTGTCTACAGTGCCTAACACATTGTGTGTGTGTGTGTGTATCCACCAGATACACACACACACACACATATTAATATATATATATACTTGTGTGTGTAGGCTGCTATACAAACATACACACACAAAGACACACACACACACACACACACACATACACATACACACATAATAATATACTCATATACAAACACACATCCACACACAAAGACACACATGCACAGACATCCCTCACAATATGCGATTCTATCTGTCTAGCTGTCAAACAGACCCAGTGCCTTGGATGCCAGTCTGCGCTGCCCGCTGGTGTCTTGGCAGCTCCGAGGTTTGAACTCAGGAGCATTCCTGCCAGGAAGCCGTTCTGTCACTATGACAACCCAGTGGTCTGCTCCTTCGCGCAACAGGCTGTTCTGACTGCTTTTCCCTCTCCCCCCCCCCCTCTCTCTGGCTATCTGTCTCTCTCCCTTTCTCTCTCTATCTCTCTCTCCCTCTCTCTCTATGTGTGTGTTTGTGAGAGTTTTGTATTGTGTGTCGTGTACCCAGACATAAAGATTCTTTAGGGCGAATGAGCTGCTCCAGCGTTGGGTCTAGATACGTGTCCCAGTATAAATGTGTTGTGGTGGAGTTCTAGAGAAGCAGTATAAATATGTGGTGGAGTTCTAGAGAAGCACAGTATACATATGTGGTGGAGTTCTAGAGAAGCACAGTATAAATATGTGGTGGAGTTCTAGAGAAGCACAGTATACATATGCGGTGGAGTTCTAAAGAAGCAGTATAAATATGTGGTGGAGTTCTAGAGAAGCTCAGTATAAATATGTGGTGGAGTTCTAGAGAAGCAATGTGCAGATAGTGTCTCTAGGGAAACTTTTTTGGGGGGCTTTCTAACACTCAGACTGCTGCTGCTGACAGTGTGTGAGCAGGACCCAAGAAGACACGCCAGTCACAGTAAACCTCTGCAGGCAGACCCCAACAAACCCCAGCAATCAGCTTGACATACTGTTAGCATGTGACACCACACAATGGCTTAAGTTATTTGTTTGTGGTGTCAATCTGGTCTGAACTCAGTCCAGATCTTGTCAGTAGATATAGGGTTATGCACTGAGAGTCCAGGTAATGGACTCTTACTCAGCTTGAGAGGGACAAGACAGCCCAACAGTCTTGCAGTCCACTACAGTGTGTGTATCCGTGTGTACTTGGGGTCATTAGCCTCCTGTGACTGATGTTTGGAACTCTGGGAAGTCTAAGGGAAACGCTCAGATTGTCGTTGGTGTGTTCCTGGTGCACAACCCGACTGTTACAGAGGGTGGAATGTCAGTTTCTTGCTTTTTGAAGTGGTCTTGCAGTGCTTCTGCTTAAGTCCCTTTCTTCTCTCCTGGGTTTGGCTGTGGTGTTTCGGGTGGAGGTGGTGGCGGTGGTGGTGGGGGACTTGCATTCCTGGCCAGGGGAAGAACCACATGATTGACCTCATAAAAACACGGCCGTGCCCCCCACACACACACACACACAAAAGGTCCCGTCCTGTCAGCGCCAGAGTGCTCAGTCGACCCCCCCAACTCAAACCTCATCTGGGGGGTGGGGGGGGGGGGGGGCATGGCTGGTTGCCTGGAAACACAAGAGGGCCTCTTTTTGAAGAGTGTGTGTGTGTGGAACGGGGGACAGATTTAAGAGCAATCATGATGATGGTACTCTGTGTGTGTGTGTGTGTGTGTGTGAGAGAGAGAGAGAGAGAGAGAGAGAAAGAGAGAGAGTGTGTGTCTTAACACACTAAGGGTTTCTATAGAGTTTGGGAAGAATGGTTGTCTGCAAATGAAAGTGATGTGGGGGGGAAGAGTAAGTCTAAAATGACTCACTCTGACACACACACTCACTCACACACTTGCTCCGATAGACACACTCACACACTTGCTCTGACACACATACACACTCACTCCGACACACAAACACTCATACTCACTCACACACGCGCACGCTCCCAACACACACAAACCCTCACTCACACACTTGCTCTGACACACACAAACACACACACTCGCTCCGACACACACAAACCCTCACTCACACACTTGCTCTGACACACACAAACACACACACTCGCTCCGACACACACAAACCCTCACTCACACACTTGCTCTGACACACACAAACACACACACTCGCTCCGACACACACAAACCCTCACTCACACACTTGCTCTGACACACACAAACACACACACTCGCTCCGACACACACAAACCCTCACTCACACACTTGCTCTGACACACACAAACACACACACTCGCTCCGACACACACACACACACACACACACACACACACACTCACACTCTGACACACAAGCAATACGTGTTTCTTGGCCGTCTCTTCTCCCTTGGCGTTATCTGTTCATCACTCATCTGTGTTCCTGCGTCTCTCTGTCTGCCTTCTTTCTCTTACTCTTCTCTCACTTCTTCTCTCTTCTCTCTTCTCTCACTTCTTCTCTCTTCTCTCTTCTCTTCTTCTCTCTTCTCTCTTCTCTCACTTCTTCTCTCTTCTCTCTTCTCTCACTTCTTCTCTCTTCTCTCTTCTCTCTTCTCTCACTTCTTCTCTCTTCTCTCACTTCTTCTCTCTTCTCTCTTCTCTCTTCTCTCTTCTCTCACTTCTTCTCTCTTCTCTCTTCTCTCTTCTCTCTTCTCTCACTTCTTCTCTCTTTCACACCAGGCAAATTTAAGCTGCTGGACCAGGACCGCGATGTCCGGGAACCGGTGCAGTATTTTGCGAGCGTGGAGGAGATCGCCGGAACGTTCCCCGACCGAGTATTTGTGATGGAGAACATCACCTTCAGTGTAAAGGTGGCCAATGCTTCACACTCGCCAGATTGACCTGACATTCCTTATTGTAAAAATAGAGTACGAAGATCAATATCAACATCTAACCGTCAATAAATCAATAAATCAGTCAATCAGTCTGAAGAATATGCATAATACATGTAAATAATGTAAGTAATAAGTAATGATTTGGAAGAGAATCAGGTGTCCTCTGTTATTGCTGTTCAAAGATGCTTTTTGCCATACACACCACACCTCTCTCCCTATTAAAAAATCATAATCATATCATGTGTGTGAGTAGTGAGTGTGTGTGTGAGTAATGAGAGATTTTAGCAGAGGGGTTAATTAAGAGCAGAAGATTGGAAAATAATCTGACTCTATTTTTGTGTGTGTGTGTGTGTGTGTGTGTCAGGGGGGTTGGGCTGGGACGTGCATGAGAGAGAGAAAAGAGAGAAAGAGTTGGAAAGAGAAGAACAGAGAGGGGGGAGACGTAGAACTATGTGTGTGTGTATGGAAGAGAGAAAGAGAGGATGGGATGGGGGATGGGTTGGGCTGTGTGTGTGTGTGTGTGTGTTATAGAGAGAGTAAGAGAGTGAAAAGGCTCTTTACCACTCTCTAATTAAGGAGACAGAGAGAAAGAGAGACTGACGCCACATTCCACTGCGCAATGGTCCCAGGACAGACAAGCGCTCTCTCTCTCTCTCTCTCTCTCTCTCTCTCTCTCTCTCTCTCTCTCTTTCTGTCTCTTTTCTCCACTCTCTGTGTCTCTCTTTCTCCCACCTCTCAGTGTGTGGTGGTCAATGTGTTTTTGTGTGACTGGATGTGCAATGGTGTATTATAATGCTCCATTTTATGTTTCTATTTGTCTATCCTATATCATACTAGATGATGATGATGATGATGATGATGATGATGATGATGATGATGGTGTGTTTGTGTGTGTGTGTGTATGTGTGTGTGTGTGAGAATGTTTAATAACGATAGTCCATCCAAATTCTATGCACAGAAATGGCCTGTAGACAGCAAAGGTCATCAGGTTCATACTCATCACTCACTCTCGCTAGCTCTCAGATACCCTAGTTAGATCGATAAGTGTGGATGTCTTCCTTGAGTTCAGTGAGGACAGTAATGTGCATTAATATCTGCTGCGTGTGTGTGTGTGTGTGTGTGTGTGTGTAGGTCGTGTCCGGAGAGTTCAGTGAGGACAGCGAGGTGTACAACTTCACCCTGCAGGCGGGCGACGAGCTCTCCCTCATGGGCCAGGCGGAGCTCCTCTGTGTCCAGGGCGGCTCGGGCTCCTCGTCCTCCTCCTCCTCGTCCTCCTCCCGGGGCGAGCGCTCGCGCCTGGGCGCCCTCCTCCGACGCCTGGGCAAAGCGGGCGCCCTGGGCCGCCCGGCCCGCACCAAGATGCCCTGCCTGATCTGCATGAACCACCGCACCAACGAGAGCCTGAGCCTGCCGTTCCAGTGCAAAGGGCGCTTCTGCACGCGCTCGCCGCAGGAGCTGCAGATGCAGGAGGGCGAGCACACGGTGCGCGCCATCATCGAGCGCGTGCGGCTGCCCGTCAACGTGTCGGTGCCCGCCCGGCCGCCGCGCAACCACTACGACGTGCACGCCATCCGCGAGGGCCAGCGCTACAAGCTGCTGAGCATCATCAGCAAGACGGTGGTGCTGTGCTGCGTGCTGCGCAAGGAGGAAGTCACGCCCTCGCACTTCCTGCTGCTGGCCGACATGCCGCGCTTCCGCCTGCCCGAGGGCCTGCTGCGGGGCAGCGGTGGTGGCGGCGGTGGGGGGGGAGGAGGAGGAGGAGGAGGAGGAGGAGGAGGGGGCGACCCGCTCTACCAGCAGGTGGCGCTGCAGAGCGCGCTGCGCTGCCAGGCGGCGTTCGACCCGGACGGCTACTCGCGCGCGGTGCGGGAGGCGCGCGCCGACCTCGGGGAGGAGTGCATGAGCCCGCGGCGGATCCGCGTCTGCGTGCCGGGAGGGAGCGGCGAGCTGGGCCGGTCACTGCAGAGGCTGTCGCTGTGCGTGTACGGAGGAGGAGGAGGAGGAGGAGGTGGAGGAGGAGGAGGTGGAGGAGGACTCGGGGGAGGTGTTATCGGGGGGATCGGAGGGGGCACCCACTTGCCCACCTCACACACTCTGCCGCTGTCGCACGGGTGCCGGGACTCGGTGGGCGACACCGTGTCCACCGCGACGCTGACGCCGACCACCACCACGCACACGGACACGGAGGAGGAGCGGGAGTACGTGACGCCCGACTGGCCCATAGAGGAGCCGCAGGAGATCCCTTATGAGGAGCTGTGGACCAATCAAAGTAGCGGAGGCGGCAGCTATGGCGGGGAGCCGACCTCCGCGGTTGAAGGGGGCGGGACTAAGTTGGAACAGAACCTCATCTCCTTCCACTCGTCCTCTTCCTCTCTAGAAGGCCCCCCACACGTTACCATGGTGACGGGACGAGTACCCACTCCTCCCCCTGTGCCACCCAAATCAGAGGCAGTGAGTACACCTATCCATAATGCACCTGGCTATAGGCCTATAGAGCTTAACAGTCC